>NC_141537.1:163566641-163611641 GCF_021556685.1 Rattus norvegicus
GTAACTTCGACATCAGCCCACTTTGTAGTTTGTGAGGCTGGAGATGGGATCCGGGATTTGTATACGCTGGGCCAGCGGTCCACACTGAACCATACCAAAGCCCAACACACGACCCAGTTTAGAAACAGGGTTTTTGTGGGTACATTAGTTAAACTGAGATCATACTGGACTAGGGCATACCCTAAACCCAGTGACTAGTATCTTTGTAAGACGGTAAGGGGCAGGCTGGAGAGATGGCTCAGTGGTTAAGAGTATACACTGTTCTTGCAGGGGACCTGGATTTGGTTTCCAGCACCCACACGGCAGCACACAACCATTGATAACTCTGGTTCCAGAGGCTCTGATGCCCTTTCTGACCTTCCAGGCATGTGGTGCAGATATACTCAGGCACACACATGCATACACATAAAAATAAACAGGTTTTTAGTTTCGCCCACTTGCATCTCTGCGTACCACCTTCATGCCTGATCCATGCCTGCCGGACCATGCTCTCCCTCCAAGCTCTCCCAGCTCTTTTCTGTTGTTTTCAGCCTTGAAACAGCTTGTGGGAACTTGTCAATCACTCTGGTGACAATCACTAATACACTGGGTCCCCCCACACACAGTGGCTCTCCTGCAGCTGAAAAAGCACTGTGCTTCGGGGAATGAGGAGAGACACTCATGAGGGGAAACCCATGGGGGCAAGGGTGGCAGCTGGCCTCCGAACCCTTTGCTGTCCTAACACTGTTGCAGAGGCCTTCTCAAACCTTTGGGTGTCCACCCCTCAACATACTGTTTGAAGTATGGGGCCCTGAGGATGTTTCTGACGGGAGCAGAAGCCTGACCTAATAATCCTGACCGGGCTCCTGCAGCAGCTGCTTAGTTTTGGTCTGATTTTTACTTTCCCAGAATCCCTTCCTCCAAAGCCATATAGACTCATACAGACTGCTGGTCCTTCCCATGTGGCTGCTAAATGTGGCATTCCATATCCTGGTCATTCAAGGTGAATGGTATGGGGCTCTCCCTGAAGGAAGGCTTAGCCCTCACCGCCTGCTGTATGTGCCCATGTTCCCACTCCACAACATGGCCCACACCCACAGCACCCACACCTGCTTTGTCATGTGCTGGAAGCACAAAGGAGGGAGGAGAGAGGAGGAGGGAGCACAAGGAGTCCTACTCCAAATGAATCCCTTCATTTTTTTCCCCTTTCTTTTTTCCCCCTTCTATTTGTGTTACTGGGGATCAAACTCAGGACATTTCATAGTGCTAGACAGGTATTCTAACCACTGAGCTATACCCAGGCAAAGTCCATGGCTTTGTCACTCTATCTAAGGTCGGTGGCATGAAAATCAAGCATTTGCTTATGATGGTGTGCCCATGTGCGTGTATGCATGTGCGTGTGTGAGAGAGAGACAGAGACAGAGACAGAGAGACAGAGAGAGACACAGAGACAGAGAGAGAATAAGCATTTTTAGTCTGCTCTGTGGAGATAGTCTATTCTACCCACTACAAGGCCAGCTTCTGCCCGGCTCCGCAGGCTCCTTACCATACATCTTGCCTTCGTCTGACAGGATGATTTTGCGGCGGCCGCATGGTGGGTAAATAGCCAGTGCCTCCTGGAAGCTTTGCTCAATATCCGGGCTCCACACACCCTCTGCATCATTGTCGATGGGCTTGTCCAGGGCCTGGCTGCCCCCAGAGATGCTGCTCCCCTCGGGGGAGTCCGGAGAGCTCCACTCGTTGGAGGTAATGATGCCGGCCTTGCCCTCCAAGGCTCGGCTTGGAGGAGCGCCCGTTGGACCTGTTAGAGCCAAAACAAGGCACAGTAAGGACAGTGCAAGCTGGAGGATGCCCACAGAGTACATACAGGCACTCAGGGAACTCAGGGAACAAAGTGAAAGGTCTCGGGGTAAGGGGACCAGGAGTCAGGGAGGCTTGAACAGATTGTTTTTCCTCAGCAAACCAAGCTTCTAAACTGTCCAATGAGCATAAAAGACCCCTCTGACTGAGTCTTTAATCCTAGCACTACAGCACTCAGGAGGCAGAGGCAGGCGGATCTCCATGAGTTCGAGGCCAGCCTGGTCTACAGAGCTAGTTCCAGGACAGCCAGGGATCCACAGAGAAACCCTATCTCAAAAACAAACAAACACTCCCCGATTAAACCTCTGAACACACACACACACACAAGGCTGGGAAGTACGAAACAAAGGCATAGAGACAGATTCAATCGGACACCAATGAACTCTGGGCCAAAAGGATATCTGTTCGACAACACCCACCATTTCTCCCTCCCTAACCTCTGGCAACATCTACTGTACCTGATTTCTAAGAATCTGCACTAGCTTCTGTATGTATACCCATACATATGACTGGCTTGTTTCACCACAATATCATCGGGGGGAGGTGAAACAGCACAGATACCATGGAAACAGTGTGCAAAATTCTTGAGGGCTGGGGAGGGAGCCCAGTGATAGAAGACTTGCTGAGCACTACCAGTAATAATAATAATAGTGATGATGATGATGATGATGATGATGATGATGATGATGATGAAAATAAAAATGTGACCCAATCCCGCTTCTTGGTATATATTCAAAAGCATTCAAAACAGAAGCTCCAAGAGACATCTCTATACCAATGTTCATAACAGCATTACTCGCAACAGCCAGAAACCGGAGGGCATCCTATATTCATCCATACATGATACAGAATGTGGTATGGGTATACTATTAGCACTAAAAAGGTAACCCTGTCACATGCTATAACATGAGCGAGCATCGATGATATTGTGGCGAAACAGGCCAGTCACATGTATAGGTATACATACAGAAACTAACACCGATCCTTAGAAGTAAGGTACAGTAGTGTTGCCAGAGGCTGGGGAGGGAGAACTGGGGAGTTCTAACTGGACAGATACGGAGTGTCAGGTTGATGTGCAGTAACGTGAACATACGTCCTACCTGGGGCCCTATACATTGTTGAGAGACGAAGATGGTGGGCTGCTGTCACTCACTGACAGAGAACCTGCCTAGCAAGGACACAGTCCTGGGTTCAATCCCTATGGGCACAAGAAATCATTCCAGAAAGGGGGGATAGAGAAAAACAAAGCAAAGCCAAAAACTGAAGAAGCAACAAGCTGGGAAAGTTCCTCAGTTGATGAAAGAACTGGATCCTCCAATTATGGAACCATAATGAATCTTAATCAGGATAAATTCAAATAAAATAATGCCCACAACAAAACTTAATGCATTCTGGATGAAGCCCAGCAAGAGCCCACTGTACGGGAACAGAACCCAGGACCTCTTGAACACCAAGAAGATGCTGTACCAATGAGCCTACCCCCAGCCCAGAAAGAAATATTAAGGGGTTGGGGATTTAGCTCAGTGGTAGAGCGCTTGCCTAGGAAGCGCAAGGCCCTGGGTTCGGTCCCCAGCTCCGAAAAAAAGAACCAAAAAAAAAAAAAAAAGAAAAGAAAAGAAATATTAAGCTAATAGGGGTTTTCACCAGTAATACTAAAAGACTCAAGATTTCCAAACTGTTGGAGAAAATAGCTCTCCTCACCCAGAACCTGGCTCATCTCAAACCCCAACAAGAGGGTTGGGAGACGACCCATGGGTAAAGCAGTTGCTGTGTAACTGGGAGGACCCAGACGCACGGGTTGAAGGAAGTGGCCCATGTCTGTATAATGTCAGCGCTTCCACTGGAGATGAGAGAAAGACACAAGAGAATCCCTGAGACTCAGTAGCCAGTTTCCCACACTCAGGATCAAGGGACTGTGACTCAGCACAGGAAGATGGTTACGTGGGTAAGAGTGTGCACTGCAGAAGCCAGGTGACCTGAGTTTGAACCTCTAAAGAGCTGGATGCTTCCATAAACACCTGTGGTCCCGCAATTCATCCAATGAGATAAGAGGCAGAGACAGATGAAAAGTCGGTCTCTCATCTCCACGCGTCCCATGGCCCATACGTGCGTGTACACAAATGATAAATAAAATTAAATCTTTAAAAGGAAAAAGAGCACTGGTAGCTCTTGCAGAAGACCTAGGTTTGAGTCCTAGCACCCACATGGGAGCTAACAACAATCCAGTTTCAGGGGATCTGATGCCTTCTTTTGGCCTCTACAGACACTAGGTACAGATACACACACACACACACACACACACACACACACACACACACACACACACACACACACACAGGCAAAATACACATAAAAGCACAGACTGCTCTTTCAAAGGACCCCAGCTCAGTTCCCAGCACCCCCACACCAGATGATCACGATTACCTGTAACTCCAGCTCCGGAAGTTCCAATGCCTCTGATGTATGCAGATGCTACACTTGCCTACACAGACACACACAACTACACGTAATTATAGAGATAAAATTAATAAGTGTTAAAAAAAAGAGAGAAGAATGGGAAATTGTGCTGCTTAGTTTTTTGCCATCCTGACACAAGCTAGGGTCATCTGGGAAGACAGAACCTCAACTGAGAGAGAGTCCATTAGTGTGTATGCAAGGCTCTAGGGAATTTTCTTGATTAATGATTGACGTAGGAAGACCCACCCCACTGTGGGTGTTACCATCCCTGTGCAGGTGATCCTGGGGTGTATAAGAAAGCAGGCTGAGGGCTGGAGAGATGCCTCAGCTGTGAAGAGCACTCACTGCTCTTCCAGAGGACCTGAGTTCAAATCCCAGCAACCACATGGTGGCTCACAACCATCTGTAATGAGATCTGATGCCCTCTTCTGGTGTGTCTGAAGACAGCTACAGTGCACTCATATATAATAAATAAATAAATCTTGAAAAAGAAAAGAAAGCAGTGTGGAGCAATCTGATAAGTAGCCCTCTTTGTGTCCTCTGTGGCAGCTCCTGTGTCCAAGCTCCTGCCCTGAGTTCATGTCCTGAGTTCCTTCAATGGGAGCTAAAACTGTAAGCCAAAAACAAACCCTTTTAAAACTCCAAGTTACTTTTGTTCATGGTTTTTACCACAGCAGTAGAAGCCATAAGACAGGAATAAAGGAGGTGCATGAAAAATACAAACAGCAATCTAATGTGAGAAGAGATAAGCCACAGAGACCGAACGGAGGCTCTGGCAGAGCGAGAGTGCACAGCACAGAAGCTCAGGCAGAACCACGGCCCGGTGGTAGAGCACTGCCATGAATGAGTCTGACCCAAAGCTAACACAAACCGGATAAGCTGCTATGGACATTCTAGTATAGCTAGCAGAAATTTCATATATCCGTTTGATCAAGACCTCTCCACAACCATGACTGTCATCAAATAAATACACGATTAAAAGTGATCGAGAAGAAAGGGAGCTGATTTCTTCTTCAGTCGGAGCAAGGACATCTGAGAGTGTACACAAGTTTCGACCCCTGCTAAAACGATGGAGATGATACCTTTTAATTGGTGGATACGATCAAGGATGCTCACTCTGAACACTTCAAACACTACCCACAGCCAGGCAGCGGAGGGCGTGGCTGGGGGAGACTGGGAAGGTACAGGAAGAGGCGGGTGGATCTGTCAGTTAAGGACTAGCCTGATCTACAACACAGGGTGTCCCAGGCCAGCTGACACGACACAATGAGACCCAAAACACGTTTAATTTGGGGGGGGGGGGGAGAAAACCAATACAAATGCAGTGAGATTATGATTTTAAAGATGATTTTCACAAAACCCTGACGAGCAGATTCTGTGCTAACACAGCTGAAATGACTCTCAGGCTCTCTGACGTGGCGGTTGGCTCTGTCCCTTCCCTCTGGCTTCTTGTTGTAAAATGGTACCACGCTGTGTGAGAACTGAGAGACCAGTGATGGTTCCCCTCCTACAGCCAACAGTGACCTCCTGTAAACCATGTCATTGTTCTGGCCCTTGCCCATAAAACCCAGCGACCTGAGTTCCTTCTGTGCTGGCAATGTCTGTGGCGCACACGCTACACCTGGACCCCATATCTCTCCATGGGCCTCCAAGTGCACCCTATAAATACTCAGAGGAGAAGGATGTTCCCAAAGGGGTGAATACATAAACACTGGGACTAGAGAGCTAACTCAGTGTGAGGGTTCTTACATTAGATGCACAAGGCCCTAGGTTTTGTGCTCCCCCAACACACACCCATCAAGGGGGTCGGGGGGGAGGTGCAGTCTACTACAGGGCCTGCCACCCTGTCCATGCTCTGTACAGAGTATTTAATAACCATTGTTCTTAAGCTCCAAGCCTAGCATTCAAGCTCTGAAACCTTGAGCAGGCCAGGCAGGTACACATTGCTTAAGCCCTAATGATGATTAATATCTGACAGTAATTAATTAACCTTCTAATGCATTAGGCCCCATTAGTTTAAGTTGTTAGGCTTCCTTTTCTCCCGGGGCCTGAGAGAGCATAGCCATACACTCAGAGCTGGGTAGAAGTCAAGACAATGAGGCAGTTAACCCCAAACTATCTTATGTGAGTGACGCCACACCACCCCACCCAGAGGAAGTAGTTTCTGGGCCTTACTTCACCTCAACATTACCCTCTCCTACACTCCAATGTTGGGCCCAAAACAGCCCAGAAAAACAGGTCTGGGAGAACTAGAAACCATTTGTGTCAGATTGCCCCACAGGAGAGGTTTTCTGAGGACCTGCACTCCATGTTCCCAAGGTTGGGTCTGCCCCAGAGAAAGTGGGGCAGCGGGTCACGCAAGGCCCTAGGACATGGGATTTATTACTTCAGTGAGCTGTCCCTGGCTGTGTGGCTGTGGTGCTCCTGGTCCCCAGTTGTGACTGACTGGCCACTCCCACTCTGACTAGGCAAACTGCCCACACAAGCCTGCCCTGTGGCCAGAAGAATGGGGTAAGTCAACTCCAGCCCAGAGACATTCCCTCTCCCACTCCTCCCTCAAGTGACCCTCCAGGGACTGCCAGGACAGAGGTAGAGTGGGAAACAGATGGCAGCACTGCCCAGACCATGTGCTATGGCCAGAGAAATAAAAATAATTTCTGAATCAGTTCTTAGGCCCTGGTCCAGAGGCTTCTAGCTATGTCTCTGCCCCACCCAAAAGCCAACAGATGGCCTACTGGGACAAATAGGCCCAAAGACCACGACGCCACTCCACCCCAAGACCCACAGGTGCTGGCCATGGAGGAATTTCAGAAGAATCAAGAATTGGGGTTGTTTTAGGACCTTTCTAAGTATTTTCTAGGAACAGAAGAGAATGAAGATCCACAGGTCATACAAGGAGATGCCACCCCTGAGGGGCAACAGTGGTGGGGTAGAGAGGAGGAGAGTTTGATTGGAAGAGCAGCAAAGTCAGGCTGCTAGGGGCTGGGGTTGTAGGTCTGTGGTAGCGCATTTGCCAGCCAAGCTCTTGGATCCTGAAGTCCTCTCCATGCTGGTCGATCTCCCATATGACCAGAGAGACCACTCAGACCCACCTTACCTCCCCAGCCATAGCACACAGTCAGTACACAGTGCTGGCATGACAGGCTGTAGGCTGTGATCTCACTGCACTTGCCTGTCCCCTGATGGGAGAACACAGTTATCACTCAGACATCAGAGTCTGCCCTGTTCCTGGCTCGGTGGCCGGAACTTAGGCAGTCAGCATTACCGTTAATGAGCTGACTCTGCCAAGGGCTCCCTTTCTTAGGCCAGAACAAATAACGCAGTTATTTCACAACATGGAGGTTCTCCCACACACAATGGGATACATTCTGGTAAACTTAGCAGTCCGTTAATAAAGCCCTAATGTAGAAGGAAATGGTGACGTAGGCCTGTGTCCTAGCATTCTGGGGGCTGAGGCAGGAGGATCGAGAGTTTGGGGCGGTTTGAGTAACCTTCATCCTGACTTCCCTGGTGGCTGCACCAATCTACACTTGTGCTAACAGTGAAGAGCAGTTCCCTTTCCCCACAATCTCACCAGTGTGATAGCCATTCTGATCGGGCAAGGTGGCGTCTTGAAGCAATGCTAACTTCCATTTCCCCATAGTTACTGACATTTGACATATATTTTTCAGATTTATTTTACATGTATGAGTGTTAGGTCTGCACATATGTATGTATGTATGTATGTATGTATGTATGTGCCCATGTGTGCTCAGTGCCTGCAAAGGTCAGGAGAGGATGTTAGATCTGCAGAACTAGAGCAAACAGAAGGCTATGTGCTGCCTCTGTGGGTGTTGAGAACTGAACCCAGGCCCTCTTGCAAGGCCAGCCAGTGCTCTTAACTGCTAAGCCATCTGTCCAGCTGCGCAGTGGGATTGGTTTTGGTTTTTAAGCTAGAGTAGTAATATAAAACCAGGTTTGTTTTGTCTCCGTTGTTCTTCTTTCTTGAGATAGGCTTGCACTGTGTAGTTCTGAACTACCTAACTAGGACTCTCTATATAGACCAGGCTGGCCTCAACCTCATTGAGATCTTCCTGCCTCTGTAGCCCCAGTGAAAGCATTAAAGGCATGCAATATGGCACCCTGCCTACATACTTTCACACTATGGTTTTGTACATCTCCTGAAGTATATTCATTTAATACCCACATGTAAGCAATGTTAGCAACACTATGACCATGTGGCTGGCTCACAGCTGCTGTCCCAACATGACAGAAACATACCGCTTCTTATCAGCCAGGAAAACAGCAAAATTCAGGTTTCAGAGAACAATTCCTGAAAAGCGATAAAGTGTATCGCTTCTACACCATGGTAAAGCAGAAAAGCCACACGTTGACCTTTGTACACTGGGGACTGTCTGTGCTGATTAACTCACGGGATGTCAATGTGTGATCTATAACCAACCCCCACGGTCTCCAATCCAAACAGGACGCGATGGAAACTGAAACTCAGAATGTTTACAAGAGATCCCCAGAGTTACACAGAAATGAGGATAGCGTCTGGGCACGCGGAGCACAAAGACAGAAGTGGTTCCCTCCAGCCTCCTCTCCAGCCACTGTCTCTAAGAGATTTGGAGGTGGAGGTCAAAGGTCGGTCCACACCAGGACCCTCACTGCCTGTGGACTCTGACACCCTGGGGCCTCAGTCCCTAGTACAGCAGCGCACTGCATTCCCATGACTGAAATTGGGAGGTAAAAGACCTGCAGCAGTTCACGGTGGGGACAGATTGGGGCAAAAACGTCTTATCATGACACAAAAGTCGTTCTCTAGGCTGGCAGAGCTCCCTGAATGCCTTGATGACCAAGACAAGAAATAACAAATCTAACCCCCAGACACTCTGCCCTGATCGAGTCTCGCTTTGGTCAGAGAATCACTATTTGGAACAGGCCTGGCCCCGTCTCGTACAATGGCTCCTGACTATTACCTAGACCTGGCTAATCCTACCACAGTCCACTCATCTAGAGCCATTACAATAACTGAAGCAAAGAACAAGACAGCCCAGGAAACATTCGAGGAGGAGGAGGGCAGGGAAGAGGGTTTGAGTCTTCACTATTCTTACCTAATCTCCAAAAAGAAAGAAAGGAGGGGCCAGAGAGATGGCTCAGCGGTTGATAACACTGGCTGCTCTTCCAGAGAACCTGGGTTCAATTCCCAGAAACCACGCGGTGACTCACTCCTGTCTAGAACTCCAGTTTCAGGGTTTCTGACAACCGCACACATGCAGGAAAAACACCAATGAACATAAAATATAACGATACATTAAAATATATATTTATTTAAAATATCCAGGCAGAGGTGGTGCATGCCTTCAATAGCTCTTGGGAGGCAGACTGATCTATCTATGAGTTCAAAGCCTTCCTGGTCTACAGAGCAAGTTGCAGGACAGCCAGGGCTACACAGAGAAACCCTGTCAAGAAAGAAAGAAAGAAAGAAAGAAAGAAAGAAAGAAAGAAAGAAAGAAAGAAAGAAAGAAAGAAAGAAAGAAAAAAAGAAAGAAAAAAGAAAGAAAAAAAGAAAGAAGAAAAAAGTTAGGCAATGCATGTGCTCATACCTGAAATTCCAGCACTCAGCAGGCAGAAGCAGGAAGATCACAAGTTCAAGGGCACCTAGGGCTACACAATGAGTTCCAGGCCAGCCATAGAGATAGAGACCTATCTCAAAAAACATAAAAATGAGCCAACATAGTGATACCAGGTTGGTAGCCCCAGCAATCAGAAAACTGAAGCAGGAGGGCTGCCACAAGTTCAAGGGCAGGCTACCCCATCCAAAAAAACAAAAAAACCAAAAAATCCTGAAAAAAACCAACAGGCTGGTGGTGTGCTTGCCTGGCACCTTGTAGGCAGGCACAAGGCTCTAGGATAAATCCTCCACTTTCACAAGGGAGGAAAAAGGAAACAGTCTCCTCCCCGCTGCTTCCCTTACCTCCTCTCTCTTCCTGAAGCCCAACTGACTCATTCAGGATGCTTCCCTGTTCAGGCCTAAGTTGGTCAACACAGCTCATAGCTATGCTGCCCCGAAGTCATGCTAAGGTGGAAGTCAGTAGGAGTCACAGTGTGACACACAGGCTCAGGTCCTCGGTCCAGCCTCCTGCAGCACACACTAACACAAAGCCTGGAGGTGTCCCTTGGCTTTGGCAGGTGCCGAGTCTGTCTGCCATCTTGTCTCCAATGCTCAGCAATAACCCAGCAGCTGAGGGCCACAGAGGAGGTGTCTGATGAGAGGACATCAGGGCTGGGCTAGAGTGAGTGACCACCTTCCCAGCCTCCTCCCATGATCCTGTCCCTGATACACATGGCAGAGAAGCCTGCAGAATTAGGTGTCTGCGGAAGGTGCCTAGCACACCAAGGGACTCATTCTACCGCGGGAGTAAATGACCTTAAGTGTCAAGCTCTGGACTAGTCACCGGACTATGCCTTCCCTCACCCCAGATACCCCTCTGAGCTAGCTAGACCCAGCCCATTTTACAGATGGAGAAACTGAGACACCCCCCCCTCAAGGTACAGTGCTGTGTCCAAGTCCCACAGCTAGTGAAAGGCTAGTCAGCGCAGGTTCAGGGGCTTTTCCTCACAGCAAACCACCAGGCTTCTGTTTCGTGACCAGTACAAGAGGACATGGTCTAACTGCAACAGGAGGGATGTAAATCAGATGTAAGAAAGGTAGCAAGCTGAGGAGCTAGACAGGTCTCTCTGCAGAGAGCTTTCTTAGTTTTTCTCACTGTGAAGGAAAATTCCTGAAAAGAAGCTGTGTCTGGCTAGAAACAGAAAACTCTTGGATCGAGTTTCTATGTCTGCAGAAACTGATGGACCAATTGAAATTTTATTAGTGGGGAAATTGGAATTTGGTAGGTTCAGAGGCCAACACCCTTATTTTGGCCTAGTTTTAGCTTTCTAGAACAGCTGTACCTTGCCTACTCTGTATCCGAACCAATACCTTGTGCTCATAAACGGAAACTTTTTTTCTGCCTTCTTGAGATCCTGTTTCTCCTGTAGAGCCCCAGCCATCATGAAACTCACCCTGTAGACCAGGCTGGCCTCAAACTCAGAGATCTGCCTGCCTCTGCCTCCCAAGTGCTGAAAACCTCACAGAAGCTATCAACAGACACTAGCACCTGTCAGTGTTGCTAAGAGCGTCATCACATAACATCTTAGGCCTAAAGAATAGATCCCCCTAGCTCAGTGTACCTGCCTCTGTGGTGTACCCACCAATACATTTCAAACTTGCCTTGACTTATGAC
Organism: Rattus norvegicus; assembly: GCF_021556685.1. NCBI lineage: Eukaryota > Metazoa > Chordata > Mammalia > Rodentia > Muridae > Rattus > Rattus norvegicus. The sequence goes on from NC_141537.1 coordinate 163,578,209, forward strand.
TTCCTTTGTCCTGTGAAACTGCTTCTACACTGGAACATGGAATTTGGGGTAACGTAAATCTGTGCTCCTGGGCCGTGGCCACTCACAATGGCTATAAATGATCTCTTATTCCCTTTAAGATGAGAGCTGTGGTTTTTACATTGACATAAGCAGGATGGGTCTGCTACTCCCCAAGGTTTGTGTCAGAGAGAAAGAGACCTGCAGAGGGGACCTGGAGATGTCTGGAATTAGGTAAGGAGATGGAGACCCTAGGAGGGGAAGTGACCATCAATGGCCCCGGAACTGGTTGAGGCTGGGACTGGAACTGAGCCCTGGGCTTTCTGTTTCATTGTAACACAGCCTGGGTGCCTCCAGGAAGGAAAGGAGCAGTTCCTGGCCAGGGAGAGACAGAGAAATCTCTCTCTTCATAGCTGCTATGCCCATGGCTTTTCACTGACTTTTTAAAATTATTTATTTATTTTATGTATATTCGTACACTGTTGGTGTCTTCAGACACACCAGAAGAGGGCATCAGATTTCATTACAGATGACTGTGAGCCACCATGTGGTTGCTGGGAATTGAACTCAGGACCTCTGGAAGAGCAGTCAGTGCTCTTAACCGCTGAGCCATCTCTCCAGCCGGCTTTTCACTGACCTATTCAGAATTGTTCCAGGGAGAGGCACTAGGGCAGGAGAATCAGGAATTCAAGGTCATCCTGGGCTACATGGGGAGCTCAAGGCTATAGGAGACCATGTCTCAAATACTAAATACAGAAGTGGTGTGAGCATGTACTACATGCCAAGCACTGGTGACAAAACCCCACGAGACATGATCCTGCCTGCAATGCCCTTCTGTCAGCCATGCTCAAGGTGCAAAGTAGGCCCAGAGTCATCTGTAAAGATCAAGTACAATCGGTTCTCTAAATCACAGTCTTCAGGAATATCTGTGATCTCAGACGTCACCAGGGAGCGTTTACAGAAGGGACCTGAGCATCCGTGGGTCAGAACCCCACCAGGGCATGGTTTCAGGCAGAGGATGCCACACTCCCTGAAGCATGTGTGTGTTGTATAACCTACACGCATCCTTCCATATATTTTCATTTTGAATGATCTCCATTCGTGCCTCAGCCTCCTTAAGGCCAGACTTACACATAGGAGCCACTATCTCCCACCGATCTCTCTGCTCTCAGTGGACCCACAGCCAGTGAGATGCCTCAGCAGGTAAAAGTGCTTGCTGCCAAGCATAAGGACTTGAGTTCAATCCCCGGGGCCCTGAGTTCAATCCCTGTGGCCCATGTGGTAGAGGGAGAAAAACCAACTGCTGCTGCCAAGTGGTCATCTGACACCTCTCTCTCTCTCTCTCTCTCTCTCTCTCTCTCTCTCTCTCTCTCTCTCTCTCTTTCACACACGCACACATACACACACACACACACATACACACACACACTTAATTTGTAAGCTGAATATTTCAGTCAACTAGCAGAGCTGACTGGAAAAAAAAATCAAAATGCGTGTGATATTTTTTAATCGACAGAAAACAGGTTCGTTGCTTGCAAGAAGTCATTACTCCCATAGGAAACAAGCAAGCTGTAAGCTAAGACAGAAAAATATATTATATATACACACAGAGAGAAAATATTCTCTGTAAAACATAAAACATATTTACATTCTGCCACCGGGCACAGTGGCACACGCTAGGAACTCCAGAGCTTGGGAACAAAGGCAGAAGGACCCCAAAACTGAGGTCAACTTGGTTGACACAGTCCAGTTTCAAGCTGGCCGGGGATGGCATCTAAATCAATGAAAAAAACAAAAGAATAAGCAATTGTGCATGCGTGCGTGGGTGAGCGTGTGGGTGAGCATGTGCGTGTGCGTGTGCGTGTGCGTGTGCGTGTGCGTGTGCGTGTGTGTGTGTGTGTGTGTGTGTGTGTGTATGTGAACACACATAGGTATGCTAACATTCTATCTTCTACAAGCTTACTCTTCAGTGTTTCCATTTACTTTTATTACTTTTAACTTTTGGTGGCTGGGCTGCCAAGCTCAGCATCACACCAATTAACCCTCTGCTTGCAAACTACATAAGTGGTTCTTACAAAAGCAAATTGAACAGCCCCGAGCAAAGAACTGTCCGTTCCTAAGCACCAGAATGTCCCTGAGGCAGCCCCAGCTCGGCTTCCAGCAGCCATGAGTTCTGCGGCGGGCCCAGGGTCAGTGAATTAACACTGTACATTAAGCAAGGTGTCTTGGGACAGAAGCACCCACAAAACAAGCCTATAAATTAATTGGCTGACAAAAATCTTGTGACCAGAGGCTTGTATGAATGCAACCCAGTGTTTCTCCTATGAGTAATGGTTCAGTGTTTGTTAATTCGGTGCCTTTATAGGGCGTAATTACCATGAAAAACACCAGTGGGCAGCTGGGTGTGACGGTACAAGCCTGTAATCCCAGTACTGGGGAAGGAAGAAAGACACTAAGTCTACAAGGAGCCTGGACCAAGTCCTGAGACCTTGTCTCAAAGAACAAAGACGTCGCGGTTGTACCTATTGAGAACAACCTAGGCAAAGGGCTGCGGTGGAGTGGGTAGTGCTGAGCTCAAGGCCCAGAGTACCACAGCCAGTGAGCGAGGCGGCTTCCAGTAGGAAGATTCCAGACTAATCCAAAGGTAGAGACAGCCCAGGCTTCCATTACCATTATCCATTAACCGATGAAAAAACGAAATATGGTATAGCCACACGATGAAATAGTATCCAGTCAGAAAAAAGTAATAACATCCTGATACACCCCCCAACATGGATGACCATGGAACTGATTGATTCTGAGTGGAATGAGCCAGACGCCAGACACAGACAATGCCCTCCGCCTTTGGCCACTTTACGAGGAGTACTTACAACAGTCAGATTCAGAGACGGAAATGAGAAGAGTAGTTAGCAGAAGCTGGAAGGAGGGAAAACATTACATTTTTTTTGGCACACAGATTCTGCAGGCAGAGACAAAATGCTATGGAAACAGATGGTGGCGATAAACAGATGGTTGGACAAACGGTGACTACATTTAAGGACAAAACTGCAGGTGTAAAAGGAGTTCCGAAGAGGGCTGCAGGGGTGGCTCGACGGTCAAGAGCGGCCGTTGCCCTTGAGGACCCAGGGTTGGTTCCCAGCACCCACATGGAGGCACACAGCCATCGGTAACTCTGGCGCCAGAGGATCTGACATCTTCTAGCATTCAGGAGGCACCACACACAGGTGGCGCACAGACAGACATGCAAATCACGCATAAACTAGAAGTTAACTATTTATGATAAAAATCTGGGTGTAGTAGCACATGTTCACAAGCCCAGTGTTCAGGGGACTGAAGCAGGGGGATTGCAAGTTGCCAGGGCCAGCCTGTGAAACTCAGCCAGAGCCACCCCCAAGTAGAGTCAGGTGGTAGTGCACACCTGTGATCGCACACACCTTTAGCCCAGCACTGAGGAGGCAGATCTCAGTGAGTTCAAGGCACCTTTGTCTATGAGTGAGATCCACTCGCACCCCCCCCAAGCCCCCAAGGAAGCCAAGGCAGCCAATCAGAAAGGGCTCTTGGCTGGCCTGAGCATGTTGCAAACTCTAGTCCATCTTAGATTATACAACATCTCAAGAAAGGAAAGAGGAGAGGGGGAGGAAGGAAGGAAGGGAAGAAAAACCAAAACAAGCTATGAGGGTATTTTTACCTGAGTATATATGATTGACTAATTTGAGGTACTAGAAATTGAACCCAGAGTCTCACACACGCTGGGCCAGTGTTCTGCATTAAACTCCATTCCCAATCCTCTTCCTGCCTTGTAAGATGGGCTGTTGCTGCCCTCAAATATATTGTAAAGCCGAGGCAGGCACTCAGCTTGTAATCCTCCTGCCTTGACCTCTGGATTACAAATCTGTGCCACTAGGCCTGGCCTGTTGTATTTTACCACAAGAACTGTTTATCTGTTGGTTTGAGGCATGGGCTTGCTAGTGTGGTCCAGGGTGACCTCAAACCTATGGTGCTTTTGCCTCAAGAACTGGATCATAGACAACAACCACCATGTCTCTATTCCTTGGCATTTAAAAGTCATAAAAAAAAAAAAAAAACAGGCAAGATGGCACACACCTTTAATCCCAGGAAGCAGAGCCGGATACCTGAGTTCAAGACCAGCCTGAACATAGCAGATTCAAAGTCAGCCAGGGCTACATAGTAAGACGCTGAAGAAAAAGAAAAAAGAAAAGAAAAAGAGGGAGGAAGAAAAAGAGATGTGACGGAGAAGGAACTTCAGGAAACCGGGTCCAAAGTACAGAGGACGAACGTGGCCTGTTTGTAGTTGGAAATGAAGTTGACCAAACAAGAAAGTTTCCTGTCAGCTGTGGGTGGACGGCTCCTGGAGAATAGAGGAAGAATGAGTGGGAAAGAAAAGCAGCCCAGCAAAGTGGACTGTCCTGGGCCAGGCCTGCTTACTCAACCAGAAAAAAATGACCTCAGAGTAACTTTCTAAAGGTCAGGCTGGCTTGCTAGAGATGGGAAGGAGGCCTTCTACTCTGTGTGTGTGTGTGTGTGTGTGTGTGTGTGTGTGTGTGTGTGTGTGTGTGTGTGTGCATGCTGGAGATGGGAAGGAGGCCTTCTACAGTGTGTGTGTGTGTGTGTGTGTGTGTGTGTGTGTGTGTGTGTGTACCTCATGTCTCCATCCCAGCAATGCACAGATATGATCAAGCCAAACCTGTGTGTCCCAGTGCCTAAAGTCACCACCAAACACTTACTTGGCCTTCGTTCTGGTTCTGACTAGAATCTAGTTTACTTAAATAAGCTTCTGGAGTACAAAACTTAGCTCTTACCAGCTATGTGGCCGCTCAGCTCCTTGAACATCTCTTTGCATGCTGTGAGCCAGACAGAATTTGAACCTTAGCACCAAAACTTGTGGCCAGATGTGGCGACTTAGGCTTGTAACCCCAGCACTCTGGAGAACTGAGGCAGGAAGAGAGCCCCAAATTCCAGACCAAAATGGGCTATGCACTGAGTTCAGGGCCAGTCTACGCTACAATGTGGGACTATGTCTCGAAATAGAGAAACAAAAATAAAAGTCTAGGGTGTAGCTCAGTGGTAAAGGGCTTGCCTGGCTGTGTCCATCCATCCTCAGCACCCACTGCCACCCAGGACAATGACCACATCTTGCTCTTGACAGGACAGGAATCTCAGGAGGAAGCAGTGAGAAGTACCTTTATTCTTTTTTTTTTTTTTAAACATTTTTTTATTTTATGTATGTGAATCCACTGTCGCTGTCTACAGACACACCAGAAGAGGGCATTGGATCCTATTACAGATGGTTGTGAGCCACCACGTGGTTAATGGGAATTGAACTCAGGACCTCTAGAAGAGCAGTCAGTGAGCGCTCTTAACCGCTGAGCCATCTCTTCAGCCCAAAGTACCCTTATTCTTTGAAGGGAAGATACACTGGACAAAAACAGCCTGGCCAGGGTAGAGACAGATTCGGCTTACAGGACCTCTTTGAACCTCGTGTTCATACAAAGTATAACCAGGCCGCTAGTGATGAGGAATCGGGAGTGCTGGCCTACTGGTAATTCCGGCTACTCTGAGGCAAGGCTCCGCCAAGTCTCTAAAACAAACAAACAAACTAACCAATACATAAACAACTGTGAATACATCAGAACCTGGCGGGAGTTTGTGGGTTCCTGCCTCGGAGTTACAGCAGCATTGCAGGGAGGGGCCGAGGAGGGGGAGGCCGTGGTTGAATCAGGAGGGACGAAAGGCAGATACGTAAATGGGCGGGGCGGCACTTGGGGAAGGAAATCAGGGCGGAGCCTCACGTGGGAGAGGTGGGAAGGGAAGCTCCCAGACCTAGGGAAATGGAGATAAGAGTCTTAAGACACTATGGACGGGGCGGAAAGAGGGGAGGGCAAGAAAGACCACAGGACTCAAGCTCAGCCTGAGACTAGGAAAGGACACCCTGCTCAGATCAGCACCCCATCCTCTGTTCTTTGGAAATTGGGGAGCCTGACCCAAGCTAGGCTTTCCAAACAGCTGAGCTGTGGGTGTCTGTCTGCAGATCTGCCCCTGACATCTCCAGGAAATGGGTCAGAGCAACTGGCTTCCACACCCCTCTACCCTCTGTCTGGGGCCTCACAGTGGGTAACAAAGTCATGATGAAACAGTTTTTATGCCCCTGGGAACAGGCTACGGAAGAAAAATAATAATAATTAGACTCAAAGCTCAGGTTTGCTATAGAATGCTGGAACCTCTAAAAAGCACACACTTGTCTCTTTTAACTCCGGCGACCCCGTTTGCAAAAAGAAAAATGTCTAGACTGTGGAATATTATTCAGCAATGAAAAAAGGCACTCGCTATCAAGTCATGGAAAACGCCAGGTGAGGGGAGAATGTGAAAAGATGATTCTCAGCCATCCCAACCATTCTAGAAACAACAAAACATGGGGGCTCACAAACCCAGAGAAATGGAGGGAGATAAGAGTCTTAAAGAGATGAGAGGGCTCGAGCTCAGCCCGAGTGAGGCTGGAGAAGGATACCCTGCTCAGATCAGCACCCCATCCTTTGCTCTTCTGAAACCAGAGCCTCTGTCAGACAGGCACACGGCTCTGTGGAGCAAAAACCTGAGTTAGAATCCCACACACCTGCCCCACCCAGTGCAGGAGGGGAGGGGAGGACAGGCAGATCTCTAAGGCTCCCTGGACCCTATCACCAGGTTCAGAAAGACCCTGTCTCAAGGGGATAAAGTGACGCATGATAGAGCAGGACACAGGACATTCTTTTTTTCTGGCACCCGCTATACCTCTTTTAGATGGAGGAAGAGACAAGGGGGGCAGGGGACAATCTCCCTGGGCAAAGAGAGAGGTCAGAGGTTATCTGGGATTGGAGGTAAGGATGAGAAGGATTTTTAGGGCTGTGGAATTATCCTGCACAGTACTGCCATGGTAATCAGAGAAACTGGGTTTAGTGGTGGGCGCTGGGTGGATAGGGGATGTGGGAGGCAGAGGCAATTGAATTTCTGTGAGTTTGAAGCCAGTCTGGTCTACAAAGTTCCAAGCCAACCACAGCTCCATAGTGAAGGGAGGAAAAGTCTATTTAGGGCCAGAAAGGGTTCAGTAGGTAAATGTACCTACTGCCAAGCTCGGCAAGGTGAGTTCAATCTCCAGGACCCACATGCTAGGAGAACAGACTCCTGAAAGATGTCCTCTCATCTCCCTTCACGTGTGTGCTTTGGTACACACACACACACACACACACACACACATACACACACACATACACACACACACACACACACACACAAGCCTTGTAAGAATGTAATTTAAGAAAAAACACTAATTTTAAACTGGGCAGTGGACAGTGGTGGCACACACCTTTAATTCAGCACTCAAGAGGCAGAGGCAGGTGGAGCTCTATGAGTTCGAGGCTACCCTGATCTACAAAGGAAATCCTAAGACAGCCAAGGCTACATGGGGAGAGCCTGGAAAACAACAAACATACAAAACGTTAAATTTGGAACAAGAAAGACATATTCTTTCTCTGGTATTCTCTCCTCCTAGGGACCTCTCTTCAGGCTTCGTACTGAAGCTAAAGTCAAGACAGTCATTAGCAGGCCAAAGAAAGGACTGGGGAAGTGGAGACGCTGACTTTACCGGATACAGATCTGTCCCAGAAAAGTTCAGCTCTCGACACAGGAAGCTCCCTAGAGGGTCTTTGGCAGACAGGCATCATCCATCGCCTGGGGCAGATGCAGCACACACTAAGGTTTATTTCCACAGCCCTAGGGGTGGGTTGGCCCTCAGTTACTCTCCCAGGGACTCGGGGCTACCCTTACCCATCCAAGACCTGAGGTTCAGCCCAAACCAGTAGCTGAAGCTCTGCCCCTTATGAACTCCAAGGCCTTCACAGAGGAAGAAGACTCTACTATGACAGAGCCTTGCCCCCAGTATGCAGGAAGGCCCTGTTCCAAAAGGAGATAGGAGGTAACATCCACCTAGCCTTGGCTTGCTTCCCATAGAAATGTCTGAGAGCCACCAAGATAGGGATGAGGGCAGAGACACTCTGGACCAAGGTTACCAAATCAGAGGATCCACCCTGACCCAGAAAACTCACCCCGCTGAGTCCCTACGTCTCAGCTACACACCCAGCACCCCTGAAGGCCTGCCAAGCACCCCACCTCCCATTCCAGAACACATGGTCATTCAGTTTGGAAACAAGGCCATGTAAATGGCTGATGTACAGGCTGGGGCAATAGTGCGATGTTTTTTCTGGGTGGAGACAGCCTTGCCCGACCCACCGTGCGTGAAAGACCAGGTACCATTGGCCAGCCAGAGAGGATGCCCACCGAAGCCTGAGCCTCTTCCTCTGAAGTGAGTTCTACAGCAGGTACGAAGCCAGAAGCCGACCTTCACAGGCGAGGGTGGGGGTGCAGATGGGGGTAGGGGGCACCACTGTCCTACCTCTTCTCCATAGACCACCCAGGTTCCTTTCTCAGGACCCACGTGGAGGCTTACCACCTTTCAGGGCACCAAGCACACATATGTTACACAGAAGGAGACACATAAAAATAGATAAATCTTAAAAACAGACAAACCCTTCACTGTAGTTATAAGCAAATGAGATGCTCACCATCACCAACCATTACAAAATATAAAAACAGGGCTGGAAGGATGGCTCGGCAGTTAAGAGCACTGGCTCGGGTTGGGGATTTAGCTCAGTGGTAGAGCGCTTGCCTAGCAACTGCAAAGCCCTGGGTTCGGTCCCCAGCTCCAGAAAAAAAAAAAAAAAAAGAGCACTGGCTCTTCTTACAGGGACCCAGGTTCAGTTCCTAGAGCCCACGAGGTAGCTCACAGCCACCGATAACTCCAATTCCAGAGGATTTTTTTTCTGTTTGTTTTGTTTTGTTGTTGTAATTGTTGCTGTTAAGACAGTGTTTCCTTCGTGTAACCCTAGCTGTCCTAGAACTGACCCTGTAGACCAGGTTGGCCACAAACTCAAGAGATCTGCTTGTCTCTCTCTGCGCAACTACCACCCAGCCCAGAGGATCTTTTGCAACTTCTGGCCCCTCTGTAGCAGACACACAAGTGGTACAGCATTCACATACACATACACATACACATATACACACACACACACACACACACACACACATACACACACACACACACATACACACATACACACACACATACACATACACACACACATACACACATACATATACACACATACATACACATACACACACACACACACACACACATACACATACACACAGAACAAATAAATACTGGCAACACTCTGACATGAGGCTGACCATGGAACACACTCATGTGTTGCTAAGTGGAAACACAAAATGGTGCATCCTGGGAACCAAGATGGCAGATTCAACTATAGTGTATGAGTGTTTGTCTCTGCACTGAGATACGAATGCCACAACCACTGCATGCCTGGTCACCATGGAGGCCAGAAGAGGTGCACCAAATCCCAGTAACCGCAGCTACAGATGATCGTAAGCCACCTAGTACAAGTGCTAGGAACGGAACAAAGGTCCTCTGGGAAAAGCAGCCAGCTCTCTCAGCCAGCTCTTTGACCTCACAAAACAGTGTCAGGATGTTTAACATATCTGTTATAAAAAACCCAGCCATCCCATTCCTGAGTATTTATGCAAGAAAAAGAAAAAGCCTGTGTCCACACAGAAACAGAAGAGAACATGGTAATAGTAGTCTTAGTCACAAATAGCTGGAAAGCCTAAGCTGACTAAATACACTGTGGTTCATACATCTATTTACAGCAATGGAAACTACTCAGGACTAAGACAGCAAATCTGAGCTTTAGGTAAACAATCGGAACGGTTTGGATAGCTATCAAAGGTTTGGCGAGTTAGAGAAGCCAAACCGAAAAGGCTATACAACTTAAGGTTTGTTTGCATGACTTTCTTGAAAAGGCAAAAATCACAGGGCTAGAGAAAGACCAGATTGGTGCTGCCAAGATGCAAATATGGGGGAGGGGACATGAGGAGATACGGGACCTGGAACTGTCCTGTACCTTAATTGTGATGTGAACTTACAACTCCATACGTTTGTCCAAACCTGTAAACAGCACACATATTCTGGTGTGTGTAAACTTAAAGTAAGCCCTGGGCTGAGCTCAGAGGTAACATTGTGGAGGCCAATCGCCGGCAAATACGCACGCACGCATGCGCACATGCAGGCGCCCACATACACCTACTTCTTGCCTGATGCGTGCAGCTCAGATTTCCCCCGTTTATAAACCATGCCACAGTGATCACTGCACGGTAACAGCCCTCAGTCTACACAGATGTTTCTTCCTCTACCTGTGTCCCCATCTCCTGCACACACTGTCACAGCCCAACCCATTCTCAAAGAGTCTCCCCCACCTCCTCCAGGAAGCCTTCCTTGGCTCCTCCCAGCCCCATCAGAATGAGTCATTGGACCTGTAATTAGTCTTTCTTCATCTTGAAGATTGTCATTATTCAGTCAGTCTCTGTTGGGCATGGAACATCGGACCGGGGACTAGGCCTTCTAGTTATATTTGTATCTCAGAGCTGTCATCTGAAAGCTGTCATCAGCTTCACAAAGCAGACCGCGACCGGGGCTTGGGAGAAGGGGAGTTGGGGGGCAGGGGACGGGTGTCGGGTCAGACCTGGCCTCCCCAGGCCGCTCCACTATTGGACTTTTCCAAGCACATCACCAGCCCCTCCTTAAAAATTCCAACTTGTCTAGGTTTTTAAGGACCATCCATAAGTCATTTGTTTGACAAACACTTACACAGTGCTTAGAAGGAACCCAGCAAGGACCAAACACTTTATACATTAACTCATTTCATCTTGACGTCAACTGTAAAACTGCTCTCTTTGGCTGAGACAGAATCTCATGCAGCCTTGGCTATCTTGAACTCTGATATTCTCCCTCCAGAATGCTGGAATTGCAGGTTTGAGTCACCGAATATGGGTTTCTACGAGCATTTTTTACCCTCATTCTGTGGAGGGGAAACTGAGGCACACCATACAGTTAAATAACCTGCCCTAGAAAAACCATCCTAAGGAGCTAAAGGGGCTTACAACACCATAAGAACAACAAAACCAACCAACCAGAGCTCCAAGGGACTAAACTACCATCCGAAGAGTACACATGGACAGACCCATGGCTCCAGCTGCATATGTAGCAGAGGATGGTCTTTGTTGGGCACCAATGGGAAGAGAAGCCCTTGGTTCTGCCAAGGCTCAATGCTTCCCCCAACCCCCACCCCCCAACCGCCAACCCCCACCCCCCAACCGCCAACCCCCACCCCCCAACCCCATGTAAGGGAATGTCAGGGTGGGGAGATGGGAAAGGGGTGGGTGGTTGGGTGGGGGAACACCCTCATAGAAGTGAGAGGAGGGATGGGATAGGGGGTTTATGGGAGGGGAACAGGGAAAGGGAATAACATTTGAAACGTAAATTTAAAAAATATACAATTTTAAAAAAAGAACAGTAAAAGAAAAGCCATCCTGGATCCCATTGCTATTAGGTGACAGGACAGGAGCTTAGACTCAAGCAGGCTGCTGGAGAGCTACATTGTCCAACCAGTATCCACTGACCCCAGGAGGCAGGCTAGAGGGGTGGCTGATCTGAGTTGAGACACCCTGGTAAGTGTGATTTTTCAGTACCCGAATAATGCCAACTACGAGTAATTCCAGCTATCACTTAGTATGTTACTTTTTTCTCCCAGTAGTAGGGACCGAACTCAGGGTGCCTTACACATGCAAGGAAAGTTCTCCACCCCTGACCTTTTCCCATCTGTCACATATCAGGGCATACTATTACGGCAAGTCAAAACACTACACAGTTTTAGAGGGGCACTGAAAAGGTAGCATACACGTTTGTTAAAATACATTGCTTTTAAAAATATTTTGTATGCTACATATGTGAGTGTTTGGCATGAGTACATGTATGCATGTGTAGTTTGGGTGTGCTCAGCGCCTGCACAGGTAGGAAGAGGACGTTGGAGCCTCTGGAACTAGAGTCACAAACAGCATGAGCTGCCCAATTGTCAAATGGCGGGGAACTGAACCTGGACCCTTAGCAAGAGCTGTAAACACTTACCAGCTAGGCTATCTCTCTAGGACAAGCTTTGTTCTGTTTGTTGACTGTGAGACAAGACCCTTGGCTAGCCCAAAACTACAGAGACAAGATAGCCTGTACTTCATGGAGATCTCCCTGCCTCTGCCAACTGAGTGCTGGGATTGAAAGTGTGCACCACCAATAAAAAAGATTTACATTTCACTTTGCTTGTTCGATGGGGGAGGAGCTGCACACACACGCCACTGCAGGAATATGGAGGCCAAAAAAACAGCATTTGGGAGTTGGGTCCCGAGGACTGAGTTCAGGCTTGGCAGCAAGCGCCTTGCCTGGCCAACGCTGAGCTTCTCACATCCTAGACGAGCATCCCACTGATGCCCTACCCCAGCCCTTGACATTTCTGACTCACAGTCTTACTATACTGCCTGAGCCGTTCTTACATTTACAATCCTCCTGCCTCAGCCTCAAGATGAAACCAGACTCTTAGGCATACTAACCAAATGCTCTACTATTGAGCCGTTCCGCGGTCTTCTTATTTAGATCTTATTCTGTCGGGTAGCACTTTTCTGGCCTCTGGATTACTACATCCTGGGTCACCTTCCCTATACCTTAGTTTCAAGGTGGGACCAAGGAGTGACTTGACTCTAACACAAAGATGGGGGGCCACACAGCAACTGTCACATTCTCCTGTGTTCTTTCTTAACCAGCCCAGACACCCCCCCCTCGAACCCTCACCTCCAGTTTGGAAGGCATCTCTAGCAGGAAGGACAGGTGGGAAAATCCCCCTAATATCACTGGTGGATGGGAAAATTCACTCGGAAGCTAACATGGAAACTCAAGGCCCAGTACCTCAGAAGGGCTGAAACAGAGATACTCAGGTCCTCCCTTCCAGTTTCCCACAAGGGTAGAGAGTACAGACTTCCTCCACAACATCCCAGACGACACCTACAGGCTCCAAGGTGGCGCTCCAAGGGTTGAGGGTGAAGTGCTCTGCTCTGCTTGAGGAAGCAACCTCAGACCTGATGAAGCTCCTCTGCTGTGATCACAAAGAGGGGCTGCTTGCCTTCCGCAGTGCGGAATGATAGCAGTGGGGATCACAGCTTAAAAATCCCTCCACCAGCCTCAGGTCAGACATTCAAACACCGGGCAGGCATGGTGGCAAATGCCTGGAATCCCACCCAACCTGCCAAAGTCAAAGAATTGGGGGGGGGGGGGGTAGGGAGGAGCAAAGCCCCAGACCATTGCGAACTTTGTGAGTCCAACAATGAGTTCAAGACCAGCCTGAGACTTTGACTCAGAAAGAAAAGCCAGGGCCTGGAGTGATGGCTCAATGGTTAAAAGCACTGGCTGCTCTTCCAAAGAGGCAAGGACCTGGGTTAGATCCCTGGCATCCACACCGTGGCTCACAACCATCTGTAGCTCCAGTCCTGGGTGATCCAGCACCCTCTCCTGGCGTCTAAGGGCACTGCACACACATGGTACAGGAAAACCACAGGTAAACCACACATACACACAAGAAAAATTTTAAACATTTGAAAGAGACACAAAGACCCCGCCTGCTTCTATGCCTGCTCCTGCTCTGCATCACCACCAGCCCTTCGACCTCCAGCGAAGCACAAATTCACACACAGAACAGGACCAAGATGTTCATCTGGCACAAGTCAGTGAGTCACGGGTAACTGGTGGGAACCCAGTGGTAGAAACAACATTGTGCAGAGAAGATTCCAGGGCCAGATCCTGATACCCAGCATTGGTCCGGAGAACAACGAGAAAATGGAGCACATGATGCTCAGACGCTCTGCGGCTTCTGGAGGATCCTGGTCCGCAAAGCCAAGGAGCTGACGTGCTCCTCAGGTACCACAAACCCTGCTGTGCTGCGCTTGCTCACAGAGCCTTCTCCAAGATGCACAAAGCTATCATGCACAGAGCTTCAGAGCTGGCTCTCAGTCACCCATGCCACAGACTGTCAGTCCACACAGCAAAGAAAACGGATGCACACTATTTGTGCTTAGAGCCAGGAAAACTGTCACACATACACACATACAAAAAAGACACAAAAAGAGCAAACTTGAATTTTATTCTTTTTTCCCTTTTGGTGGTCCTGGGAAGGAAATCCAGGGCTCCGTCCAGCTAGCTAGGCAAACACACTGGGCTAGCAAACACACTTCCTGATAGAATAGATTTCTCCTTTAAATGCCAGACATGGCTCTTGGTGTGGGCAGAGTGTCCTATAGCTTAGTAAAGACCTCATAATTCCACTGCCTCGTTCCTAAGTTATGGAATTACATACCATTTTGGGGGTTTTCTTCTCAATTTCCTTATCTTCCAGGTTTTCTACTACTAGCCTATATTCGTCTTAACAATAAATAAAAGATTTCAAACCCGGCTGCAGCGGCTCACACATTCTAATCTCAATAATTGGAAGAACAGTGTGTGGCCCTGTCGGAAAACAAGGGAGTAAGATGGTGGCGGCTGCTCACGGAGTTGCTAGTACTCAGATGCCAGAGGGAGGGAGATAAGAAATGTAAATTAATTCATAGCTATACATTGAGGCTGAGGTCTACCTGGGCTACCTGAGCCTCTGTCTCAAAAAAGGAAAGGAATTGGGAACGTAGCCCACTTGGCAGAATGCTTGCCTGGCATCCACAAAGCCCTGGGTTCTGCCTCCAGTGCCACCTAACCAGGTGAGGTGGCACATGCCTGTAACAAGCACAGGGAGGAAGAGAACTTCTAGAGTCGTCGGTTCAAGGTCCTTGTCAGCTACGCGGTGGATTTGAAACCAGCTTGAGATGCACGCCGGAGAAAACAACACACCCAAAGTTGAAAGGGCTCAGGAGGTGGTTCATAGGAAAGTGCTCGCCAAGCCCCCAGAGTTCAGTCTCTAACACTGGAGGGAAACTGTCCTTGAGACAAATAAAAATTATATGTCACTGGGCAATGAAGATGCACACCTTTAATCCCAGCACCTGGGAAGCAGAGGCAGGATGTCAAGAGTTTAAGGCCAACCTGGTCTAGAGAGTGAGTTCCAGGTCAGCCAGGGCTGTTACACCAAGAAACTCTGTCTCTAAAAACCAAACCAAACCAAACCAAAACAGACTCCAAAAGTCTCCAACCTTCTAGAAAATTCAAGCCAGGTGAGAAAATACAGACCTGGTCTGCCAGCCAGAGCTTCCTTACTATCCTCAACACCCACAGGGCTGACAGAATGAAGCTAGGGAGAGCTGTGGTGTCTCCCATTAGAAATCCCCCTTATGGTGGGGTGATTGATCAGGCTAGTCCTTCAGTCAGACATACCCTAACCGCAGTCACTTCTCCTGTTGCCAGTAAAAACCTTACTGAAAGGTTACAGTGTTGCCCAGGGAGAGAGCTCACCTAGCATGCACAAGCCTTGAGTTTCAGTCCTAGCACCACCAACAAAAAAGAGAAAGACTTTTCTCCATCCAAAAACTATGGAGTGAATCCAGGCTAGGGACTTGTTTCTTTGAACTCAATTATTTTCCATGAAGGTTTTGTGTAAAATAGGGTCAGAGCATGTTTGAGGTCCTAGGATCCAGTCTCAGCCCGGCAAACAAACAAACAAACCAATAAATAGAATAAAACAATCGAAAACTGGGCAAAGGTTGAAGGAGAAGCCCATGGCTCCATTTCCAGGACCCTCATCTTGTCCCTTGGAGAAAGAAATCAAGCTACCATGTGTTTTCTGTGCCCTGCCCCACTCCTGGATCCCAGCAGTGGTTTTAGGACCACTCTGAGGCTGCTCTCCAAACCCCAAAGGCTGACCTGCACGGGCTTCTCCCAAAGCCAAGTGTACTTCAGCTCTCACACACAGAGTCTGTCCCACCCTCCCACAGATGGTGGCAAGATAAGTTGTCCAGTCTGCTAGAACATTCCACCACCTGCCTCAGGCAGGAATCTACCCCCTTGCCTGTCTTGCTCTGTGAAGAAATCTCTTCCCAGTTGTCCAAGTGACCCAAGGCTGCTGTCTCCCTACTCAAAGCTCTGCCCAACATTACCTGCCCATCAACTATTACTTGGGGCTCAATGCCAAAGTGGAGGACAGCCAAGTTGGAGGGCAGCCAGGAAGAAACAACACTAGTCTTTCATCCTGGCCAAGGCAACTCCTGAAGCCATCCTGGGGGCTCTAGGGGAAGGGGAAAGCACGGGTCTGGCTTGGTGAGCTTGGCAGGAACCTGACTGAAGAGGCTGCCAGACATAAAATCTTTGCTGCTAAGACACACAACGGGGTGCTCAGTCAAATAGTGGGTCCTCCCGCTCAGGTTTCACTCTGAGTCAACAGCCCCCTTAGGCAGAGAGCCCCACCCCAGGGCCCACCCTGTGTGTCATCAGCCCCTCCCCAGTGCCCTCTGCACTGGCCCTAACACTCAACCGGATATACAATCCCATCCCCCCAGGAGGGTCACCCAGGCCTTAGCACAGCTCCCATTTCCTGCCCCTGGTGACTCCTCTGAAGTCTATTGTTCACATTGAGTTTGGGTCAAAGGAAGCTGGGTCCCCACCCACGGGGACCAGCCTGCCCACCCTGGCCATGGAGCTGGCCCACACCAGGGAGCTGGCCCATCCTCCTACCTTTCTGGAAGCTGGCCTGTCTGACAAGCAAACAGATGGGCAGAAATCTTGGCCTGAAGTTCTGGTGGGAAATTTCTCACAGATCCTAGCCCACCAGCTGAGAGCCCCAGGATCAACCACACAGGTGAGATTAGACTCTCTTGGATGTACAACTTTAAAGACAGTGTAGCAAAAACTGCCACTTTAGGGCTACAATGGAGATGGAGACTCCATGCTCCCAGGCAGACAGGCAGCCTGCCCTACCCCAGCCTCCACCTGGGCCCCTGAGCTGGTGACACCCCCGCCCTCAGGGTGCTGGGGAGCAGCTGTTCAGCTCCTATTTCAGGGCTTTAAACAGAGCCAAACAGAGCCGTTTTTCCTGCTTCTGCCAACAAGGGGTCAAGGGGGCAAAGAGGTAAAGCCACCCTCAGGAGCCCTGAATTTCCAACTACCACCAGATTGGCCTCAACTCCGGGAAGTGTGAGGTCCAAAGTCAGGGACTGATGTCTTCTACTTCCCCTGAGAAGGAAGAGACACAAGTTTGGCAATAGATGTTGCTTTGTGACAGTCACCAGCACAAGACTGCAGAATGGAGGCCAAAGGAGGCTGTGACATTTACATCCTGGGAGATGGAAAAGATAGAGCTGGGAATTGAAGCTCAAACCTGAGGCTCTGGGTTCATCCCTAGAACAAAAAAGCAAAATGACAGAGTAGATAGACAGAGCAGATAGATAGACAGATACATAGATACACAGATACATAGATACATAGACAGATACATAGATAGATACATAGATATGTAACAGATACACAGATAGATACATAGATACACACATAGATAAAGAGATAGACAGATGAGATATCTAGACAGATACATGCATACATACATACATACATACATACATACATACATTCATGCATATGCACATATATAGCATACCCACACACACACACCTGGCAGAGTAATGCTTAGGCCTTTAGATGAAGGAGAGTATGTTTGAAAGCGGTCCTGACATCCTCACAGACTGCCATGCGCTTATATCCTGCCATAGGGAAGTTAGTGTATACTTTCTGCTGGGATGCAAGAGATAATGCCTGCCTACAAACATGGATGTGTATCCCAGGATGGTAGACACCACCCAGGTCAGACTCTTACAGTCTCCACGACCATTAGATGAAAGTGGATAGGGTCCACAAAGCAGGAGACATAATCCAAAGTGAAGAGCTTCCAGTCCCATCTCTGCCACTCAGAGCTTGTGCAATTCTAAACACCTTATGGTCCTTCCCTGGGTCTCAGTTTCCCCACCCTGGGCCTGGACTTTGACTGAGGATCCTACAGTGCTCAGCAAATGTCCTGAGAGCAGGCAAAAGTAGAAATGAGAATATGGGAGCTAGAGAATTATGTTATCTGGTGGAAGCCTCCCCATGGCACGGGACCCACAGAAAATGCCCAATTCATGTTGGCAAAATAAATATGATACGTGGTGAGGTTGCCCAAAGGGTGCCCAGAGAATAATCACACAAAATCCTCTAGTCTCACATGTTACAAGACTCCAGGTCCAATCCTCAACATGAAAAGGGGAAGAGGGAGGGGGTTGCCAAAGCAAGCTTAGGAAAACATAGGATACACCATTTCCAAGGGCCCTGGAATGAAGGGGAAGGGGGAGGGGGTTGCCAAAGCAAGCTTAGGAAAACATAGGATACACCATTTCCAAGGGCCCTGGGATGTGCTAACAGACGCTTTAGAGACACTGAATTTTCAGAGCAAGCTTTCTGCACTGGCTTTAGTTACTCACCCCTCATTCCCACCCCGCAATGTTACTCATCAGGAAACGGAGCCCAAGAGCCTTAAAGGTAGTGAGTATCAAGATTCATGTCCAGGTCTGTCTGACCCCACACCTGTGTGTTCCCTACCCCATGAGAGCTGCCCTTGTGGACACGGCCTGAGCAGTATGGAATATGAGGTATGTCCCAGCTGACTATCTACATCAGCAGGAGAGAAGGAAAGATAAACACAAGAGCCCCTCCCCCTCACTCCTGACATGGTTCTCTGTTCCTTCCTTCCGAGAAACCACAGCCATCACTTTTGTGTTGTGTTAATGAGGGAGAACCCTGATGCCAAGTCTGTGACTCTCACACCACCGTCCTGTCAAGATCCTGGACTCAGCTACCAAGTCGGAGGCAGCCCTCACCTTCCTGTCACTAAAGCTTTCCTACAGTGAGCTATCAAGTTTCCCCACAGAAACAAGGTCATCTAGCTAACTGTGAAGAATGAGGGGGAAGCTGAGGCAGAGGATATCCAGTTTGAACCCAGCTTGGGTTTCAGAGCAAGACCCTGGCTATTCAGGAATGAGAGATTTTCTTCTCCTCATTGCTTCAAGGTTCCTACAGAGAGAACACTAACACCCCTGTCCTTGAAGGCAACTTTGAAACTCTATCAACCGCCCAACAAACACTATCCAACAACCCATGTGGTCAGCTAAGCCTACGGACTCCAGTCTGTAATTTTTTTTTTTTTTTTTTTTGAGGCAGGAGAATGAAAGCCACCTCCTGCTGGGGTAGTAGGACCAGGCCAGCCTAGACTACAAGAGACTTCTGTCTCAAAAGAAAACAACCTAACAAGCTCCTTTCCTTTTAGAGGGTCCACCCCCATAAACGTTACCAACAACCCATCCTAGCCCCTGGGGGCAAAGATCTCAGCTTTGCTTAGCCTACCAGCAGTTCCCTAAAGGATTCCGCCAGAACAGGATCCACACTCCCTCAGAAAGACAGCTGCCTGGAAGGGGGGCAGGTGTAGGCAGCTTCCTGCCAGCAAAGCTCAACCCAGCAGAGCTGGGGTGAGGAGTGGGGGGCGGGAGGGCCGGGAGGGGACACTTCCAACTACTACTGTCAAATTCTCCCTGAACACAAAGAACTTGGAGACATTGTCCCCTGCTCCGGTTCTGCAAGAAGTCAGAGCCAGAACCAACATCCTCAGAGCGACGAGGGGTGTTGGAGAGGAGGCATCACACACCCACCCGGACACTTAGGGTTTCAGACAGCACCCTCTTCAAGTAGCAATGCACTCACTGTCGCATTGTTTAGCACAAACAAATACACCTCCTGAAAGCAAGGTGAGTCACAGCGCGCAGATATCTCTTCCTCAGGTACACCCAAAACTTAAGGATGCTGGCGCAGGTAAGTAATACCTCGCTTGAACTCACTGAGTGGGATGGATGTGGGTGTGCCTGGAGCCCCCTGACACGTGTGTGCACCGCGGCGCGCCCCTGGGCTGCCTGCTAGAGTAGAGTGCCTTGGAGTTTGGGAGCAATGGTCCATCACTTCTCACCCATAGGGCCCACGGCGTCTCAAACCCTGAGGACCTCTGCAGAAGGTCCAAGCAACACACCTCCCTTCTGTGCTCCCTTCTCCAGGCTGAAAAGTAGAAAAGGGCCTGACTGAGGCTCATCAGTCTCCAACTTCTAAAACTTCTGCCAGGCGACCTTGCTCTGTCCAGTCTCTGGACTCCGCCGCCCCCACGTGCCCCACTGGTCCCCTAGTGCTGCCCGAGACCATGCAGGACGCGGATGTCGCCCGAACTCAGCAGCCTTACCGGTCCCAGGGTTCAGGAGGCGGGGTGGGAGCGCTCGGCCGGCTGCACCAAGTCCACGCGGGGGGCCAAGTCTTCCAGCCGCGGCGACGGCTTCGGGGCCCGAGCGTGTAGCTGAGGCGGTCCCCACCCCCGGGGCCGGAGTTTGCAGAGGAGCCCGGTAGGAATGCGCGGAATGGGCGCTGGAATGAGACGCGCGCGGCTGGGGAGGGAGCGGAGGGAGTGGCGCTGCCACCCGCACCTTAGGGAGGAGACCCGGCCTGAGAGAGGCTGGGCTCCGCGGCTGGGCGGAGCCCGGGGGACCGCGGGCGACCACGGGACGGGGCACGACGGAGACACCCGAGAACCCCGCGGACCCCTCGGCGCCTCTGGCCACTCGTGCCCACACGCCTTGACTGTGATCTACGGATTTCCCGCTCACCTCCAGCTTCCCACATCCCCGAGTGGCATTGAATCCCTCCACCACCTCCTGCTAAAAACCGTCCCCTCCGCCGGGGTGGGGCGCGCCTCGCTGTGCTCCTGGAGTACGCGGACCGGAGCAGGAAGGGCTGTTCCCTTCCCCGAGGCTGCTACGGAGGACACTCGCTCCGGGAGCAGGAAGCAGGAACTCCCGGCTCTGCTCCCAGATCCGCCACCGCTTTCCCTCTCCAGCCCTCTCCAACATCAGCCTTTCAGTTCTTTCCTTGTCCCTTGGGATCTGCAGAACTGTCACTTCTCAGAAAGCAGGGAAGAAAGGGGAGACCCGTCATGGACTCTGTTGTAACTCCATGAATCTTTATCCTGTGAATAGGTCCACCGGATGCTGGGACAATAATAAAGAGTGGGTCCCAGCAGTGGTTCACAGAGAGCTGGAACTTAGCTGCTGATGACCCAGGGTCCGGGACAGCTTGGCCATGAAGTTAGAAGTCTGAGTTTCAAAGAAGTACGTCAGATCAATTTAGAAGAAACACGTGGGCTCGGGCTAGGAGTCTTAGAACCATTTGGCTTAAAGCAATTAGTTACTACCTCGCTCCGGCACTCACCTCTTCACTTTGGGAAACTTAAAATCAAAGAAAAGCCTTTGCTATTCCCCCCAAATCAAACAATCTCTGAAGCACTATCATTAAATTTTTATTGCCGTGGCTCTCCCAGTCTGATCTGGTGAAACAAACTCTGGAAGGCGGCAACTCTCCAGATCTATCTTAGCGTTTACCCAGCACGAACAACTCAAGATGGAGATGGAGGTAATAAATGAGGGAAGGATAGCCTGGGAGACGTTGAAAAGTAAGTGTTATAAATGCCAGGGTTGTACCTAAGAGAGGGGATCTAAAGAGTCTGCGGAAATGCCAGCATCATGGGACTGAGAATCCCGTCTTACAAAGGGAAGACTTTGAAGGATTGCAGCCCTCGTTTGGATGTATAAATTCTGGTATGCTTATTAAATAGTGAGTCATATCAAAGCTTGGGCACATCCCATTCGCATGAAAAGGACATCGCAGGGCAGCGTATCTGTGAGTGTAGAGTACAAACTGTCCCACCACTTAATCCAGCAGCCCTTCCTTGACTCCGCTGCCAAGCTAAGTGCAGAAGCCCCTGCCTTCAAGAAGTTCACGGTTGAAGCAAGACAGTAATTGTTAATGCAAATCCACATTCAAGAACAAAAACCAATGCAATTCAAGGCAAAGGGGCGACTTTAACCAGTTTGATGTCTACTCCCAGCCCTGTGTGTGCTAGGCAATGCTCTACCACCGCGCTGTGGCCCCAGCCTTGATGTGCTTTGGTTTCTGATCAGGTCTATTAGAGTTATTCAGGTTAACCTTGAACTCTGTCAGCTGCTCCTGCCTCAGCCTTGGGATAGATGACTCCATCTACAGTACGGGTCTTTGCTTACCACATCTGTGGGGCGACCTTGACTCAGCTCTTGATGGAAACATGAGTTTTACCAACTGGTGTTTCAGGAAGGTTTGATGTGTAGAAAAAGAGCCGAACACCTAGTAGGTGTTACACACCTGTGGTGTGGTACACACCTGAAATCCTAGCAGGAGCTTAAAACCCGGCATGAACCAAGATTAAGAGAGGTGGGTCCCAGACTGGGAGGCTCATACAAGCCGTACTGAAGATGTGGCCACCATCAAGGCTGCTTAGACTCGGGGCTCGTTTTCTTGATGTTATCACTAGACCCTCTGATGACAGCCTTGAGTGTCATGTGGAGATCCCTGTCCTGCCCTAAATACAAGCAGTGACCCTGTGACGCAACAGAGGCTCAGGATCTGGAAATGAAGGTAAAGCCGTGCGGTGTGTGATCTGTGGATAGAGATTGTCTTTGGGGCTGAGACAGAAAGCATTTACAGCAGGATAGAGAGCTGACCACGTCTCAACTGAGCTAAGAACTCTGGCCCACTGTGGCCTGGTGGACTGGTGGCAAGAGCCAGAGAAAGTTAAAACAGGAAGATTGTGCATTCGAGGCCAAACTGGATTATGCTGCAAAACCACCTCAAAAATAAATAGAGGAGCTAGAGGGATGGCTCAGAGGTTGAGAGCACTGACTGCTTTTCCAGAGGTTGGATTCCCAGCAACCACATTGTAGTTCACAACCATCTGTAATGGGATCTGGTGCCCTCTTCTGGCAGGCAAGCATATATGCAGGCAGAACACAGAACTGAAGAAATGATTGATAAATAAATAAATAAATCTAATGAATTTGAACTACAGAGAATTGGGGTAATGTGGAAGGGCAGTCTGGCCATGCCACTGTGAATGCAGGCCAGAGGATAGCCCTTCACATACAAAATCCCTCTGCGTGCTTACTTGCTTGTTTCTCTTCAAGACTACTGGGGATCCAAGCAGGAAAGTGTTTTCTCACATCCTGGCTTGTATCCTTATAAGCTTCTTGAGAGTTCTAGGTCTTTGGGCATTCCATTTTTCTGAGCAGATCAAGACCATCTCAGAAGACCTTCTGCTACAGAAAACTGATCAAGTAGGTGCACCCATTCTGAGGGGCTGGTGGCTGGCAGTGGTGTTTTTGTTTGTTTGGTTGGTTCGGTTTTGTTTTTTTGTTTTTGTTTTTGCTGGTTTTTTTTTTTTTATTCATGTGTATGCCTACATGCACACAGGTACCACACTAGGCCAGAGGATGTCAGATCCCCTGGAGCTAGACTTATAAGTGATGGTAAAAGTCAAACCCCACTCCTCTACAAGAGCACTTTTTAACCACTGAGCCATCTTTCCATGCCCCGGACAGTGACTTTACAGAAGTAGTCTGTCCCTGCCCAGGTGTGTTCAGAATGCTTAAGGGATAGGACCCTCAGGAATGAATCTGCTGCTGGGAACGTTTTAGCTATTTACCTGCAGCTGGAGGACACTTCAGTTACATCACATGGCCCATGACTTGCCCATTTCCTTGAGCTCCAGGCTGCTCCAATCCAACAAGCATGTGGAGGCCAAGGGCAAGGTGGTTGTGGTCAGAACTGGTTTTGATGTGGGAAGGGTATTTGTGTCGATTAGGCCCAAGTCAAACTTAAGAACCACATTAATTGGCGTTAGCATAAGCTGTTTGGTATTATTTGCATGTCTGCAGTGACCTTTGCTTTCCTAGTCCACGTGGGCCTAAATATCCATGGGATCCTTTACAGCCCAAATCCACTCATCTGTATGGTGGAACTGCTCAAAGCTGCCAGTAGTAAAGGCTTGTTTGAATTTGTGATAGTTCCCTTAGCTTTTCATTTGTTTGTTTGGTACTAGTCATCAAACCCTGAGCCTTACATATGCTTTAGCACCAATATACAACAGTGTTGGTCCAGCTCCAACACTGTATTTATTATTTTCAGACACACCAGAAGAGGGCATCGGATCCCATTACAGATGATTGTGAGCCATCATGTGGTTGCTGGAATTTGAACTCAGGACCTCTCTGGAAGAGCAGTCAGTGCTCTTAACCACTGAGCCATCTCTCTAGCTCTGACAGTATATCTAAATAAACTAGACATCCATGATTTACTACATATAAAAAGCAGACTCATTCTCTCTCTCTCTCTCTCTCTCTCTCTCTCTCTCTCTCTCTCTCTCTCTCTCTCTCTCTCTCTCCTGTGTAACAGCCCTGGCTATCCTAGAACTTGCTCCATAGACCAGGCTGGCCTCAAACTCAGAGATCCATCTGCCTCTGCCTCCCGAGTGCTGGCATTAAAGGAGTGCTCCACCACCACCCGGCCAGATTCTTTAAGTAGTGTGCACAGTTGATTCCAGAAGGTTTGGGGCTTGTTGTTGTTGCTGTGGGACAGTAGACCTTGCCAGGAAACTTGATAAGATCGAGCGGGAGTTCAGAGTCCCCCACACCAGGCACCCACCTGAGAAATGCAACCCGTGGTCACTTAGCCCAGAACAGAGTTCCCCATGCTAATGAGGTTATCTAGAGACCCTGAGTTTAGCCAATAAGCTTTCCTTCCTGAACATTCCTCCCAATTTAATCACTGGCCCACCCAGAGGAGGCGTTACACATCCATTTTCCATGATAAACAGTCAATAAATAGTTTGGAGCAGAGGACTGTCTCTTTCATCAAGAACCGCAGTGAGGAGCATAAAGCCTTCCTCTACAGAGCCTCACTGCCTAAGCCTCCTGCAAAAGGTCCCTCTGCGCTCCCAGACAACCACTGCTAAGCTAAGGACTTTCACCTATGAGCTAAACCGGAGTCCGGTCCCCCCCACCCACCCCACCGCCACCTCCCATCCTCTCAACCTTATCCCATTCCCACCCTGGACTCATCCTCAGCCTCCTCCCATCTCTGCTCTTCCTTGACACAACTTCCAGCGGCGTCTGGATGTCCAGGAGTCTGAGAACCCCCAGCCCAGGGCTCATCCTCAGTCTGCAGGCCCACTCCTTTCCCAACTCCCTGGGACTCAGTGGCATCTGGACGTCCAGGAGTTTGGGATTCCGAGGCCCCGGGCTCCTCATCGCAGGCTTGTGGACCCTCAATCCTTCGTTCCTGATTCCATGAGGCGACTGGACGCCCTGGAGTCTGGAAACCCCAGCTACCCAGGCTGTGTATTCCCACCCCTGAGCTGCGCTTGCCTTGCAGCAGCTGTGGCTCTGGATAAACCCAGTTTAGCATTCAGCCTTCACAAGTGGCTGGGCTAAACACAAAACCGCTGCTGCTGCTGCTGCTGCTGCTGCTGCTGCTGCTGCTGCTGCTGTTGCTGGTTTTTTTTTTTAAGGATTTTTTTTTTAAACAACGCCTCACTCTGTAGAACAGTTTGATCACAAACTTAAAGCAATCCTCCTGCCTCAGCCTCCTGACTGTTTGAGCAAACCTTGCTCAATAATTCTTTTTTTCTTTTTAAATGTTTAAAATTTCATTCTATGTTGTTTAGCCTACATATAGGTTCATATCCGCCTGGTACCCTCAGAGCCCAGAAGAGGGCATTGAATACCCTGGGACTAGAGATACAGGCAATTGTGAGGTCTCTAACATGGGGATCGAAGCCAGGTTCTCTGAGAGAACAGCCAGTGATCTTAAACATTGTATTAGTGAGTGTTCTCTAGAAAACTTTGAGAATAAGTTAGGGTGGAAGGGAGTGGGGAGGAGAGAGAAAGAGGGAGGGAGGGAGGGAGGGAGGGAGGGAGGGAGGAAAAAAGAGAGAGAGAGAGAGAGAGAGCACTTATTAGAAAGACTTACAGGCTGCTGTCCTGCTAATCCAACAAGGCTGCCTACGAATGCAAAGTCCAAGAATCCAGTAGTTCAGGCCAACAGGCTGGACGTATCGGCTGGTTTTTGGTATGCTGGAATCCTGAAGAAGTGTCTTGTTAGGAAGATGAAGTAAGAAGGCAAAGAAAAACTTCCCTCTTCAATATACTTATATAGGTCCCCAACAGAAGGCATGGCCCAGATCAGAGATGTTTCTTCCTATCTCAGAGGTCCAGATTAGGAGTAGATCTTCCAGTTGAGGAGAAGGTAGTGAGAGGTCTGTGGCCTGAGGAACAGCCAATTAAGGGCTGAATTTTCATTTAAATAGTGTGATGGTTTGTATATGCTCCGCCCAGGGAGTGGCCCTATTACACAAGACGTGACCCTGTTGCAGTAGGTGTGGTCTTTTTTTGGAGTAGGTGTGGCACTGTGGGTGTGGACTTTAAGACCCTCACCCTAGTTGCCTGGAGGCCAGTATTCTGCTAGCAGCCTTCAGATGAAGATGTAGAACTCTCTGCTCCTCCTGCACCGTGCCTGCCTGGATGCTGCCATGCTCCTGCCTTGATGATGATGGACTGAACCTCTGAACCTGTAAGCCAGCCCCAGTTAAATGTTGTCCTTTATAAGACTTGCCTTGGTCATGGTGTCTGTTCACAGCAGTAAACCCTAACTGAGACCAATAGCTACAGTTCCATTGAGTGGTGCGGGTGCACACCTTTGATACTAATCCTAGCACTTGAGAGTCCAGAGCACAGGCAGATCTCTGTAAATTCTAGGCCACCCTGGTTTACACAGTAAGTTACAGCACAGCCAGAGCTACCCAGAGAAACCCTGTCTTGAAAAACAAAACAAAGAGGAAGTGCATCTTCCCACCTCCATTTTGGGGTTTTAGCTAATTCCAGATATAATCAGGTTGACAGCTAAGAATAGCCGTCCCAACCAAGTGAGCCATCTCTTTAGTGCCCAAGATTTCATTCCATGGCTCAGTAGATCACAACCACCTGTAACTCCAGCTCTGGGGAATCTGATGCTTCTAGATCTCTCTCTCTCTCACTCTCTCTCTCTCTCTCTCATACACACACACACACACACACACACACACACACACACACAAGGGTAAGGGTCATGCTCAGCGGAAGGTACAGATCGGTGGTCTTGGATACGCTTAGCTTGCTCAAGGATGGGAATACCATCCCCAGAACTGAGAATAAGTAAATAAAATTAATAAACTCTGGGCAAACTACCTCTGTCGCCTCAGGTACTAATGGTTGATTTTACCCCTCCCTGTGTTTCAAAAAGCTAACCTCCCATATCTCACAAGGTGACAGTGTTTGGAGGTAAAGTTCTTTAAAGAAGTGATTAAACACCGGTCATAATGACTCACAGTTGTAATCTCAGTACTCGAGGCTGAGGCAGGTGGATTGCCATGAGTCTGAGGTCAGCTTGAACTTTATAATGAATTCCGGACCAGCCTGGGCTATAGAGAGACCCTGTTTCAGAAAGAGAAACAGCATGGGTCTGGAGAGATGGCTCAGCAGCTAAGAGCACTTGTTCCTCTGCAGAGGACAGAGGTTGAGTTCCCAGCATGGTGCCTTAACAACCCTGTGAAACTTCAGTTCCAGGAAGGAGTTCCATACGCCCTCTTCTGGCTGTCTTAGGCACTGCAGGCATGCAGTGCACAGATAGACACACAGATGTAGACAAATGTTCATACACGTATTTATTTATTCTTTTATTCATTCACACATTCATTACGTTTTGTTTTGTTTTTCAAGACATGGTTTCTCTGTGTATTCCTAGCTCTCCTAGAAGTGGCTCTGTAGACCAGGCTGGCCTTGAACTCAGAGAATCTCCTACCTGCCTCCTGAGTGCTGGGATTAAAGGAGTGCAGCACCACTGCTTAGCATCTTTAAACGTTTTTGAATTGGATTTATTTGTTTATTGTGTACATGGAGACCAGAAGATCAGGAGTCACCTCTCTCCTCTCCTCTGTTCCCACTCCTGTCGTCAGGCACATTGTCCTATGGCTGGAGACCCCTTTATCCACGGAGTCATCTCACCAGCCCTGTTTCCGTTTCTAAAGAATTACTTGTTTTCCCTTGATGTGTGAGTGTATGCCCATCTGTGTGGGGCTGGGGCATGCCCTCAGATGCCAGAAGAGGGCACTATGGAGCTGGAGTTAGAGGGATTTGTGACCCACTCAGCACTGGTGCTAGGTTTGGATTTGAGCTCATATTTGATCAGTAAGTAGTCTTAACTGCCAAGCCACCTCTCCAGCCACCTCTGGACTCCTGCGTGCATCCTTTGAGACAGTATTTAGCCTACATCAGGCTGGCTCTGCTCCCTAGGTCATTAAGGATGACCCCTCATGTGACTGAGATTGGCCTTGGATTCTAACCCTCCTACCCCTACCTTCCAAGTTCTGAGAATGCAGCCTTGCATAACCAGGCTCCTTGAACATATATGACTTCCTGGGCCCCGTGGGAGCTGAGAAGTAAAGATACACAGAATTGACCTTTCCTGACTCTCAAGCCGCTGACAGCCTAGTGGAAGCTGGACAAGAGACACCCTCCAACCTCCACACAGGAAACTTGGCAAGAAGACAGGTCAACTTGGAAACCATGTTAGGATGTCTGTGGCCTGGTGAACATCCAACCCAGGGGGAGCTGGATTTAAATTCATTTGCACTGAAATAGTCACAGTTCTGCCAGGGGTTGGTGGAGCAGGCCTTTAATCCCAGCACATGGAAGGCAGAGGCAGTCAGATCTCTGAGTTCAAAGTCAGCCTTGTCTACAGAGCAAGTTCCAGGACAGCCAAGGCTACACAGAGAAACCCTGCCTTGAAAAACAAAAACAACAAAAACAAAAAACCCCACCCGAAAGACAAAACAAACCAAAGCCACCATGGCACGTCCAGGTTCAGTTGAGCACAGTCTAGGCTATACGAGACTCTGACTCAAAAAGACTGATATATAAATAAAAAATAATAATCACATATGTCTGAGTGGTCATACTTGTGGGTAGCACAGCCATGGACCACCGGAAGGGTGACATCTGAAACTGACTGATAGCTCAGGAGAGAATTCGAGATTGCAGGAAATAGTGAGGGTAGAGAGTGGTGGCGTACACACAGAGAGCAATGTGAACATACAAACCACCAGTCTGTTCACAAAAAATGATAGCAATGTTAGCCCTGGTGCTTACTCCGGTATCCATATATATGTACAATTTTCTGTGTCCATTTAACACTTTTAAGAAATAAAAAGGGAGGGGTGGGGATATTACTCAGTTGGCAAGATGTTCCTTAGCGTGCGCACAGCCCTGGTTTGATCCCCAACCCTGCATAGCCAGGTTCCTGTAATTCTAGTAATTTCAGCACCTGGGGATGGAGGGGTTAGGCAGCAGGGTCAATAATTCAAAGTCTTCTCTGTGACATTTAGGACTTCAAGGGTGGCATGGGATCTACAAGACCTTGTCTCAGAACCTGTAATGAATAAGTAAATAAATAAATTGGGTAAAAAGGGAAAGAAAAGGGGCTGGAGAGATGGCTCAGTGGTTAAGAGCACTGACTGCTCTTCCAGAGGTCCTGAGTTCTAATCCCAGCAACCACATGGTGGCTCACAACCATCTGTAATGGGATCTGCTACCCTCTTCTGGTGTGTCTGAAACAGATACAGTATACTTATATATAATAAATTAATAAATCTTAAGAAGGAGGAAGAGGAGGAGGAAGAGGAAGAGGAGGAAAAGGAAGAGGAAGAGAAGGAGGAAGAGGAAGAAGAGGAGGAGGAGCAGTAGCAGCTTGGGAATGATTGACCAGAAAAGGGCAGATAGGAGTAGACTTTGTTTCACCTTTCAATATTATTCCTATCAATTTTATGAATCTCTTCGTAATGTTTACTAGAGTTGTCAAAGAGGTGAGCCACTAGCCATGCCTGCCAGGGATCTTCTGGAATGGGTCAGCCTCTAGGTATGTCTAGGAAGAATTACGGAGAGTCGGAAGGCACGCCCTGACTGGGATGTTGACTGCTAATCTCTGCAGAGGCAGTGTGAGCAGCTTCTCAGACTCCTGTCTCCTGGACTTCTCCCCATGGTAGACAGTATCCTTAAACTGTGAGCCAAAGTAAGTTGCTTTTAGCAGGGCATTTTATTACTGCAACAGAAAAACTTACCAAGACACTCTATTAATACCTAAGCTAAGCTAGTGTAAAATAGACCAAAAGCAAAACCAGACCACATTTAACAATTTACCATTTTATTTCTTTTAAACATGTGGCCGTCATAAGAAAACCATCAGAAACTGGTCCCAGGGATCAAACTTGGGGATGTTAGGCTTGGCAGCAAGCCCCCTTACCTGCTGAGTCATCTAGCCAGCCCTTGATTTTAAAAGCATCTAAATCCTGGCTCTTTTTCACCAGCCATCCTCATTCCCTCTTCAAACTTGCCTTCTTGCTCCCAACTTACACAAAGAACTGCTGGCCAATCATTCTAGAAATGTTGGGGAATCATGGAAAGAAAAATGTAAGTATGCAGATTGTCCTGAGTTTCCGGGACCCCTTTAAACTAAAGATGAGTCTAAAAGGTGGTCACAGGCTAGGAAGACTCCTATGCACTGCTGTAGATCAGATGCTGGATGGTGTACAGAGACCCTTGTAGAGAAAGGGCTAATTGGCAGCTTGGGCAATTAGGGGGTGAGTAGGGACCCTTAGGAGGTGGAGTCTGATGGGAGATCCTTAGGCCATTGGGAGGTTTGCCTTCCAGGGAGCATGGAGGACCTGGCCCATCCTCCTCTCTTTTGCTATCTACCCCCTTACCTAGAGTGATAGATTCCACCTAACCAAAAGGTAGAAATTCCGCACCCAGGTGCCAAGGACTTGGGAGGTCATCTAGTTGAAGGGTGCCTGCCTTCCATTTTTGAGGTGCTAGGTTCTACCCTGATACCACAGATTTGAAAAAGAAAACAAAACCAGTCTCCTTACCTGCCAGCTGTGTGGGAGGGCATCATGGAGGGGCCTGGAGCTTAAGGGCAGAAGGTCCAGGCAGAGTAGACACCAAACCTGAGTCATATGCTTTTTTTTTTTTTTTTTTTGGTAGGCATGTCAACTTTCTTTTAATAAAAACAAAAATGGTCATTGTTATCCATTTAAATAAGTATCTTGTTATAGACTGTTCCTGTGGGATGATGTCACAGGTGAGGCAGGCACAAGATAGAATGAGGCCCGTCATTGGGCAAGAAGGAAGGATGGGCGGGAGACAAGTTTGAAGGAAGAGGAGGAGACTGGAAGGGAAGAGGGAGGAGGCTGCAGAGAAGTGGTGGAGACAATATAGAGGCTGACATTAAGATCCCACGCTGTACCTTTACAGGTTGATATGAATGTTCTTAAGGGATGGATGTGTGCAGGGATTTGTATGCTTAGGTGGGCGATTATATCCTATCAATTGGATCAGAGGTTATTGTGTTATGTGGTCTTTCATGTAGCGATTTAAGTGTAAGAAAGTGTGAGGGGTCTGGAGAGATGGCTCAGTGGTTAGGGGCACTGACTGCTCTTCCCAAGGTCCTGAGTTCAAATCCCAGCAACCACATGGTGGCTCACAACCATCTGTAATGAGATCAGATTCCCTCTTCTGGTGTGTCTGAAGACAGTGGCAGTGTACTCATATATAATAAGTAAATAAATCTTTAAAAAAAAAAAAAG
Organism: Rattus norvegicus; assembly: GCF_021556685.1. NCBI lineage: Eukaryota > Metazoa > Chordata > Mammalia > Rodentia > Muridae > Rattus > Rattus norvegicus. Next base: position 163,609,783 of record NC_141537.1, read on the forward strand.
AAAAGAAAGAAAGTGTGAGGCGGCTGGAGACACTGGGCCACCGCAGAATTGGGACGTGTGTTTCTGGCATGGAAACCTGCCATGGGAACTAGATAGGTAGAGAGATTGCCACAGGCTCAGAGAGAGGCCTTCAACAGTGTGATAGGGGATAGAGCAAAGCGTGTGAGAGGCTTTGCTGACTGAGACTTAAGATATACAGCAGATATCTTGGAGCACTGTGGTGCTGGACCTAGAACAGGATAAAAGACAGCATTCTATTTTTTTTATATTTTTACAACAACATCTTCCGGTTATTGAAAGGGGATCCTTAACGAACCCAACTGTCTACGGGTAAACCCTACCCCTCTTGCTTAATACAGAACTGAGGCAAGAGTCATTTAGTGTGCAAATTGGCAAAACAAATGTGGAGGGGCAGGGGCTTCTTGAAATGATGTTCCCAATCAACTTGTGGTTTACTCTTTCACAGTACCAACCTTCGAAGAGTAAAATGTAACCAGAGATATCTTAAGAATTCACAAACGGACCTTCATCTTGGCGCTCTGCTCCAAACACAAAAGGTACATACAACATCTTTAATAATACTCAGTATGGCAGAAACTTTGTGTTGCCATTAGCAATGTCTACCCCTCCTTGTTCACAAGTGTACCTCTGCTAATCACAATTACATCACTAAGTCTGTTGGTTTGGGGTTCTTAAATTTGTTAAAACTGAAAATATTTTTAAAAGATTTATTTATTATATACACTGTAGCTGTCTTCAGACACACCACGAGAGATCCCATTACAGACGGTTGTGAGCCACCATGTGGTTGCTGGGATCTGAACTCAGGACCTCTGCAAGAGCAGTCAGGGCTCTAAACCACTGAGCCGTCTCTCCAGCCCAAAACTGGAAAACCTTTGGGTAAGGGCTCTATTCATTTGATTCAAGGTTATAGACTTCCATGGTATTCAGAAATTCATTGCCATTGAATCTTCCTACTACATAAATGGCACAGTTGTGATCTCAGCATTGCTCCTTGGTGAAGTCATATTTCCCATCATCCTCCATTCATTTCTAGTTGGATCATACATCTCCATACAACTGATGGCATGAGATCCATCAAAGCCACCACCTACAAATGGTTTTCCACCAAGAACAGCGACTCCAGCTCTTCCCCTAGACACATTCATGGGTGCAATTAAGTCCAGGTGTCATCTTCATGATTGTATCATTCTACTGTGTTCAGACAATTCCAAGATTCTGCACCTCCAGTTATATACAAAGAACCACCAAGTTCACAAACCACAGACTGGTGTCTACGTAGGTTAAGAGGAGCCCAGCTTGTCCACAACTTTGTTACAGGATCAAATACATCCCAATTTTTCAGGCCTTTTTGACCATGTGGATCAGAGCCACCAACAGTGTATAATTCCCATTCGGGGCACACACTCCTGCATTACGACAGTTAGTTCTGAACTCTGAAACAGAGGTCTGGCCATCAATGCTTGGATCACACATTCCTCCACAAGTCAGGTCATCTGAGTGTCCATTTGATCCGCCCACCGCATAGAGCTGTCCCATCAGCACAGCCATTCGAAAGCAGGCTCTTGGTGTTCTAATGGGAGCAAGGAAGCACTCAACTGTTCGAAGACACTCCTCTCTGTCATGACCACCTGCAGCCATGAGTTCGCTCTTCATCTGTCCCCAGTCCAGACCGTGTGTACTGCGTGGGAGACATGGGCTTTTCTAGGCGCTCATCTGGCTGCATCTTAAAGCTTAAGCTTTTGCTCGGTGTTGGAGTACTTGTTGGTGAGCTCTGTGGACTGTCCCGCCCATGAAGGAAAATGACACAGAATGAACCATCCAACATAGCCAGGTAC
>NC_141537.1:168879141-168889141 GCF_021556685.1 Rattus norvegicus
AGCTTCCACAACGGGATGTTTTCTATGCTCTTTTAAATTTTGTTTATTGTTTCGTGTTGGTAATTTTTATTTTGGGGGTGTTGCAAGAGCAAAGAGCAGATGTGAGTGGATGGGGAAGATAAGTGGGTCTGGGGTATGTAATGGGAAACTCACAAAGAATCAATATGAAGTGGGTTTTTTTTTTTAAGTAAAATATGAGAAAGAAAGGGGGTTTTAAACAAAATGGGAACACATGTCTTTGGTAGCCAATCAAATAAGGTCACCTGCCTAAAATGGTCCTTCCAAAAGAGTTTGAAATTAGAAGTGGGGGAAACTCAGAAAAGAGAAAACTGAATGAGGGAGTGACTAGATTACAGGGTATTTGGTATTTGGTATTTTGACTGTACCCACCTTATTGGTAGGTAATGGAGATAAACAGTTAACAGTAAAAAAGCCTGGTGTAAAAGAAAGCAAGACAATAAGCTTATAGCTACGTCCCAGAGGAACAATTAGACCTCACAAGGGAGCAGGATAAGAGGAACAGAGATAATGAATGTTTGCCCCAAAGAGGAAACAAATGGAATACTGCTTCCTGGACAAGGAACAGATCAATTAAAACCCAAAACAAGAAGAAATAAAGCAAAACAGAGTGGTCAAGCAGGTCTCTTTGGAACTGAAGCCAATCGGTGCCTTCAGGAAATGCAAGGCACCGCTGGGATATAGGAGAGTAAAGAACACGCTTCCATTGGCATGGAAGGAAGAACGGGTAAAGGACAGCGGCATGTGTCCAATCTCCTTGGCCAAGTTGGGTAGCAATGTTTTTTATTTCCTAGAAGACAGAGGAACTGAATAAGTGGTATTCACTGGTCATTAGACAGAATAAGAAGCCTAATTTCAAATTCTGGTTCCTGATAATCTACTCAAAGAAAATGTCTATGAGTTCATTAAAGAAACAACCCAGGAAGACCCATGAATTCTTGAAGATAACTCAAAGTAATGAGGTGGTTCCACTGTGTGTTTGTGTGTGTCTATATGTCTGTGTGCACATGTGTGTACATATGTGTCTTTATATCTGTGTGTATGTATGTGTAGTGCATAGTGTGTGTTTGTGTGTGTGTGTGTGTGTGTGTGTGTGTGTGTATAATGGTGTGTGGTGTCTGTGTGTGTGTATGGACACACAGCAGTATGGTGTGTATGTATGTGTGTGAGAGTGGTTGTGTGTATTAGTGTGTGGATGTAAGTATGTATATGTGTATGTGTGTGTATGCATAGTGTGTAGTATCTGTGTGTGTATGTATATATGTGTGAACACACAAGCATTGTGATGTGGTATGTGTATGTATATGTGAGTGTCTGTGTGTGTATGAGTGTATATGAATGTATGTGTGTGTATGTGAAGCATGTGAGAGTTATGTATGTTTGTGTGGTACGTGTGAATGTGTGTGTATGTGTGTGTGTGTGTGTGTGTGTGTGTGTGTGTGTGTGTGTGTGTGTGTGTAGAGGCCAGAAGTCAACACAGAAGGTCTTCCTCAATGGCTCTTTACCTTATTTTTGAGGCATGGTCTCTCACTGGACCTGGCATTTCACAATTCCCCTAGATTAGCTGACCAGGGAGCACCAGAGATCTGCTGTGCCCCCTCCAGCATTGGCGTTGGAGATGCTTGCCTGGCTTTTTTCACAGGTTTCGGGTCATGATAGCATGGCAAGCATTTTACTAACTAAACTAACCCCAGTGATCATGCGTTTGCTTTGTTGGAGCCTGCCCTAAAAATCGTTGATGGCTAGCCACTGCTGGTGAGACGGTGATTTCTTTTCTCTTATTTATACTTTCAAATGTGGCAAAGCCTGTCACCCCAAAACTCAGAAGCTCGATTATGGTTATCAGGGGCCATTCTCAGCAACACAGAGAGATGACATCACTCCCCCAAAGTATCTTTTCCCAGTTTGATCCCCAGCACCCACAGAGCAGACCATAACCATACATAACTGAAGGGCATGAGACACCACAATGGCTTCTGCAGGCACAGGCACCTATGTGGGGCACAGACATACAAGCAAGCACAGTTCTCATACATATGAAATAAAGTAATTTTTTAAAACTTATCTTTAACAAGCATGTGTTCCTATTGGTGTGACAAAAAACCAAAAGTCTATTTCACACTATAAAAATTCTGGACGGGAGATCATGTAAAAACGCATTTATTTGATCTATTGTAGCAGATACAGGGAAAATGTGAAAGGCACAATTCAAATCACGGCTGGGATGAGCTCTAGGGAGTGGGATTCCTCAGAGCGCATGGAATCCAGACCCTAAGGAAAGGGAGGGGGTAGCAAAGCTCCAGCAGCAGAAGGTTTGATAGCCCCTTACCCCCAGGCAGAGGTGGACTTTGTGTGACTGGTGTCCCTGCTAACAATTACTAGTAATGTAAGCAAGTTTGAGATTTTATTTAAATTGACTCAGTCATTGACCACATCATTACCAAGTCCTTGGTTGAAAGGAACAGCAACTGACTCAGCTAACTCAGAGGTTCGGAAAGTAGGCTTAATTTTAAGGGCCCTAGAACGCAAGAAAGGGCCATTGAACACAGCCTCGTGGGAGCTGAGGACAGGAATTGGTGAGCTGTCAGTCGGAGGCCGCGCTCCATAAATCGCAGAACCGTGTGGCCTCTCCGTGTTCCTCTGTTCTGAATATCTGTCCCATTCTTATCTCTGCAGACCAGATCCGTCTTTTCTTCACAATCCCCGCTCTCCTGTCCTTCTGGCTGTTTTTCTCAGCCGTAAATGGGCTCATGTGCCATGACTGATAGAGCCCTGAAGCTAAGCTGGACTCTCACAGAGCTTGTCCAGGGAAGGGTCGGATAGACTTTCTCAGGTGACACGTGCATGTGTCTTCCGATCTACCCTAGAGGACGGCCAGGGATCCACTATGTCAACTCCCTCCTAGTTTCAATGAGGGTCCTTGGGGCAAATCCCAGAGAAAGAGACTTAGTGCTAGCATCCAAATGTACACGCTCCTGTTCGTGAAGCAGTTTTGCGCAAACCGTCTTCCCTTCCTGTATCTCCTGCTTTCTCCCAACTGAAACAGAAGCAACTGCAGTGCTGTGATTAATGAAGTGACTTCGAGATAGACTTTCTCAGGAATTGATTTAGATTAATTTTCTCTACACTCGATCTTAGCCAAAAGGCCTCTGAGATGCAATTGGATTAATATTCTCCAAAGATGTTGTTTTCTCATATAGACAAATTGGTTTTGAGGGGTTTTGGTTTTCATTTTGATAGACCCTCCTGTACCCCAGGCTGGCCTGGTACTTACTACGTATCTGAGATCACCTGAAATTACTGATCCTCCTGCCTCCTGTCCCCATGTGGTAGAATTACAGACAGACCTTACCATGCGCAGTCCTACTACTAGAAAACCACAACTGTTTTCTATTGTGGCTTCCTAAATCCCAAACGTAAAAAAGCAAAGGTCAAAGGTCAAAGGTTACTTTTTTCAGGACTATTTGCGTTTATATAAAGAAAATTTTATATAACAGTGATGGTTAGTATTCGCCTGGGGCTTGTTTTAGGTGAGACACTGCTTTAAGGTTTCACAAGAACAGTCAGTGCAGCTCAGTGGTAGAGCGAATACTTAGTACATGCAAGGGCCAAGGTTCAATTCCTAGCGCGCGCCTACACACACACACACACACACACACACACACACACTGACCTCCATACATGCCCCTACACGTGCAAATATGCACATACATACATACAAATAAGTAAATGTTAAAATTAAAAGTAAGAAAGTAAAATCAGGTGCTAGACAAATGACCCAGTGATTGAGATTCCTTACTCCCCTTACAGAGAACTTGGGTTCGGTTCTCAGCCCCCACACAGTGGCTAACTCCATGTGGCATAACTCCAGTCCCCAAGGATCCTGTGAGGGCTCTGAATGTGTGTGACACACAGACATTTTTTGCTGCACACAAATCAAAAAGCAGAACTCTCTTTTTATAGGTTATTTTATTTATTTTCATTTCAAATGTTATCCTCCTTCTGCAAACACCCTATCGAATCCCCCTCCCCCTGCTTCTATGAGGGTGCTCCCCCAACCACCCACCCACCCACTCCTGCCTCACTGCCCTGGAATTCCCCTACACTGGGGCATTGAGCCTCCACAGTATCAAGGACTTCTCTTCCCATTGATGCAATAAGGCAATTCTCTGCTACACATACAGCAGGAGTCATGGGTCCCTCCATGTGTCCTCCAGCCTGTTTGATACCAGAGTTTTGTTGAAATGAGACTGGTCAGTAGTTCAATCCCAGAGCTCCCAGGGACTAAACTACCGACCAGTCTCATTTCAACAAAACTCTGGTGTCAAACAGGTTGGAGATCTGCTAGAGCACCTGGGGGATGGGGCAAAAGCAGAACTCTTAATTCCTTCTCTAACACCATGCTTCCTGCCATGACAACTATAGACTAAACCTCTGAAACTGTGAGACAGCCCCAATTAAATGTTTGCCTTTATGATGTCTCTTCACAGCAACAAAATACTAAGACAGAAAGTATACTAGTTGAGGAAAATGGCAGTAGTTAAGCTCTCCTCTAAGTTCCATTGCCTCACTAGCTATGAGTAATTTTCTAGGGTTACAGTACTAGACATGAACCCCCTCCTATTAAATGAGCTATAACTTCTAGTAGATAGTCGTTGGCTACCACCCAGACATAAGTGCCACTAGTGTACATTTGGGGCTACTCACCATGCTGGTCATCACTGTCATCTGTAGACATTGAAGCTGATTGCCTTCTCTCTTGGAAGCTTGCATGTTCTCACGAACTATAACAGGGGTCTCCACCATGGCACCACCACCTGTCCCTCTGCAGTGCTACCCGGCTATTCAGCCAATAACAGTCATTTATTACAGCTATATGTCTTTAAAGGTACAAGCTTTTGTATTAACTAAGGCAATGTTGGAAAGAGTAATAGACAGAAAAAATATTTACCCAGATCTAGAAGAAGATTATTTCCCAGTCACTTAGCCACTCAAGAAACATGTCCCCTCATCAGTTTTCCTCAATGTACTGGTTCAGGTATCTAACTGATTTCCATCCTATAGTTTAGTATCCCACCAGGGCCTCATCTTCAAGTGAATTCAGCTAGTAAAAGGTAAAAGAGAACAAAGAAATTATGTGTTCTACTTCATTTTGACTAGAAAATGCCATGTACCACTTCTGCCCATATTCCACAGGCTAGACCCAGAGAGAAGATCTAAGGAGAGTAGAAATAAGGCAACGGAGCCTGAGTGTGGGCTTCCAGTAACAACCCTATTCTCTAAAGGGGAGAGCACAAATTGTGGCTGGTTAGCATAAGTCCTACTGAGGGGCTTGAGATAAGGGTCTGAAGGTGAGTGCTAACCGCACTGGTAGAGCCCTGATTTTGGTTCTCAGTTGTTGAGCAGCTCACAATCACTTGTGACTCCAGTTCCAGGGGAATCCATCATCTCCTAGGAAGGGCAACTGCACACACATGCTTTTACCACGGGTAGACCCACACACGTACACGTAATTTTTTAAGAAAATGAGAATCGAATCTTGAATTATTGGTGCTTAGTAGCAGGACAAAAAAATTTTAATGTACTATTGAAGAGTCCCTTGAAAGGTATCTTGGATTGTATCACCAACCACAAGTTTTGTCTGAATCATTTTAAAATATTAAATAAAAATCTATGAGAAAAGTAGAATCAAAATAAAAAAATAGAGAATCTAGTAGCCAGAGCTGATAATTGCATGGTAAAGGAAGCTAGCATTATTTTTAGTACCTTCTACATATATCAGACACTGTATTTAATGTAATATAATATAATATAATATAATATAATACAATTAGACTTTTGTCATTGTGACAAAAATATTTCACACAAACAACCTGAGGAAGAGAGGTTTTGCTTTGCCTTGTGGTTTCCTGCTCAAACACGAAGATTCTTGAGGTTCAGTTATTGGCGGGAACAATAGGATATATTTATGAGTGGTCAACAATAAGATCAGAAAGAAGGCAAAGCCATCAGAATGAAAACATTGCAACCATCCTTTGATGGATGCAGGAGGGGAACTCAGATAAAGAGGTTTTGGTCCAGGGAAGACTGGCCTGTAGGGACAGCCAGAGCAACTTCTTTGGAAGAAATGTCTGCAGAAGTTGGAGAGACAGCTCAGTGGTTAAGAGCACTTTCTGCTCTTGCAGAGGACCTAGGTTCAATTCCCGGCGCCCACCTGGTAGCTCAGAACTGTAACTCTAGTTCCAGGGGATCTGATGCTCTTTTCTGGCCTTTGTGGACACTGTACAATGTGTTACGCAGACCTATATGCAGACAAATCACCCATACATAAAGTCATAAAACAAAAACATCTATAGAAGATTTAATGCAGGACAAGGCAAGATGTAAAGATACCCCTTGTAATTATTTTCCATGAAAGCTTGGGTTTTGGAAATCACAGCAACCTTGGCTCGGCCACCCATCCTGATACGCCAATTAAAGAAATAAACAATGATAAAGAAATTGGGAAGATTTATTCAGCATAGCCACAGCACTAATAGTACAAATAACGGAGTCACGTGACCCCAAAACTGTCTTCGGGGTGCAGGTACCAGCACTGGGCTTCAAAATGAGCAGTCAGGGAGGAGAGAGGGAAGCATAGTCAAGCGGTCCTCATCAAAGTGAGGTCTCCGGTCTCAGATCTAGGTCTGAAGAAGCCCTGATTGCTCAATGGACGCAAGCTGGTCCTCGGGAGATAGGACATCCCTCTGGAGTAGAGCCTTACCCCCATGAACAAAAGCCTTCATGTGTGGTGGGGATGGGTGTTCTGCCCTGTAGAGTTCTGCTGGTCCAAGAATCCAAGGTGACTCCAGAAGGAAGATTAAGGAGAATGACTCATCCCTGTGCCATCTGCTAAAGCAAAGTAGGTAAGCAGACAGACAGACAGACAGAACAAGGGCAGAAATACAGACTTTGGTCCTGCTTGGTTATCAAGTGGGGCCCCAGTGCGCCTGGTTAGTAAAAGCAGCTCCTAAGTCCCGGTTCACTTCGGCTTTCTTGCCATTTGAAGCAGCTCCATCCATTGCTTATTTTTAGCATTTGTTTCTCTGCCAGGAATTCTGAGCCTTACGTCTCTGTAAATTACTGTGGTGTAGAACTCAAGTGTCCTAGTCCATTTTCTGTTCCTATAACAAAATACTAGAACTTCATTAAAGAGAGGTCTGATTGTCTCAGTCCTATATGCTGACCATGCCAGATTGAGAGGTCTCCCCCTCCCCCCCCCCCTTTTGGCCTTAGCTGAAACCCTTCCTGCTACATCATAACAGGGCAGAAGGCATCATGATGTGGAGGAGGGAATTACACGGTCAGAGGGGAATCAAAGAGACAAGAAGGAGATGGGCTTACTCTTTTTATAACAACTTGCTGTCAAGGTTACAAACAAGAGTTCTACAAAAGTGCATTAATCCCTCCAAATCCCTCAGAGCCCCAACCACCTCCCACCTCTGAAGGCTTTTTTCACCTCAACACTGCGGTGAGAGGAATCCCAGTAGATGGCCCTCTGGGAGACAGGCTTAAAGCTAATTGGAACTATAGCAATATGCAAGACGGAAATTTGCCTCCAAACAAGGAAACAAGGGAGAAGGTTTCCACAACGAGGGAATGACCTGTCCATGAGCCCCAGCTGTGCGTCCCAGGGTTGCATCCCAGGGTCAGCCATGCGAGGAGGCACACATTTCCAGTAGATGTGTTGATCAGGCTGGGAGCAAAACATTCAGGCTGGGGGTGGAAAAGAATGTGCACCTCCTCCTACCAGGAGCTCAACTGAGACTTTGTAACTAACGTAGGAATCCCATCCTGGAGCCATAGACTTGTAACTAACCTGGGAATCCCATTCTGGAGCCATAGACTTGTAACTAACTTAGGAATCCCATCCTGGAGCCATAGACTTGTAACTAACCCATCCTGGAGCCATAGACTTGTAACTAACCCATCCTGGAGCCATAGACTTGTAACTAACCCATCCTGGAGCCATAGGCTTGTAACTAACGTAGGAATCCCATCCTGGAGCCATAGAAATGACTCTGTGGGTAAGAATAATAAATGCTGTGGAAGAAGGATGAGGACCTGAGGTCAGATCCATCGCCTAGACAAAATGGCATAGACACACATGCACCTAAAACCCTTGCACTGTGAGGGACAGTGCATGCACTCCACAGACCACACGCACAGGCACGCGCGCGCGCACACAAACATAAACACACACACACATAGACATACACAGAGAGACTCACACACAGAGACACATAGACACATAGATACACACAGACACTAGACATATATACAGACAGACACTCACAGACACATAGACACACAGACACATAGATTCACACAGACACATAGACATACATACACACAGATAGACGCTCACAGACACATAGACACACACACAAACATAGACACACACACATACACACATACACACACATAGACATACACAGAGAGACTCACACACAGAGACACATAGACACATAGATACACACAGACACTAGACATATATACAGACAGACACAGACACATAGACACACAGACATATAGATTCACACAGACACAGACACATAAACATACATACACACAGACACTCACAGACACATAGACACACAGACCCCACACACACACACAAACATAGACACACACATATAGACACATATACACACAGAGACTCACACACAGAGACACAGAGGCACACCGACACACACAGACAGACGCCTCACACACACAGACACATAGACACACACACAAACACATAGATACACACAGAGACAGGCACTCACAGACACATAGACATACACATGTACACAGGCACATATACACAGGGACTCACACATACACACACACACACACACACACACATAGACACACACACAGAAACACAGAGACAGACACACACACACACAGAGGCACTCACACACAGAGATACATAGACACACACAGAAACATACTCGTAGACACACAAATAATAAACACACACACACACACCATCTCATCTAATTTACACATAGCAGCTAAGGATCAACCCTGACACACAAGTGACATGTGTTTTGTTTGATTCATAATTTGAAATAAGCATAACCCTTAAAATTAAAGGAGTTTGCTTATGTCGTTTTATTTTAGAGGCAGGGGCTTGATATTTAGCCAAGGCTGGCCTTGAACTCACACTCCTCTTGCCTCAGCGTCCCACATCCTGGGATAACAGGCCTGTGTTACCACATCAGTTATCCTTTTCCTCAGGGCTTTCAACTGCAAGTCAGGATGGAGCAGGCATCTGTCCTCTCCCTCTGCGGCGGCTTTGTCCTTCCTGGTGCAGAACTATTCACTTTCTTTAAAATCGGGTTCTTGATAAGTACTGAAAACTGGACAGTCTGTCTGCCCTGTGACCAACATGTCCCTGTGGCAGTAACCAGAGCTGAGAGGGTGGGGGTGGGGTGGGTAGTGCTCTTTGAATACTGCTTTGTGCTCGGATTTTCCCACAGTTCCCCGCTGGCCTGCTTCAGTGCCTCGCTGAGCCCGCCTGGACTCTGCCTTTGAGTTTCCAGCTGGTGCTGGACCAACCTGTTCATTTTCGCAGATAAGAAAGAGGAGCCCAGAGAAGTGGGGGACCTGCCCATCTGTGTGCTACTGTCTCTAACGCCTAGCAGAGCTTGGCGCTGTTTCTGCACAGTCCTTCCTCCAGCTCATACCTTTTTCCCTTAAATGGCGACATTAACTTAGCAAAGGAAATGAATTTGGAGCATAAGCGCACACTCAAAGGAAATTATGCAAAGAGCAGGAAAAGGCAAAGGTGAGAGAACTGAGAGCAAGATTTAGAGGTCGGCTCAGGAGACCTGGGTGGAAGTTATTAATGAGAGGAAACGGAAGGAAGAGAGGGGCTGCGTGTAATGAGAACAAACGAGAAAAGCACGTGAGGAGAACGAAACGAAGGTCAGATGAGGAGAAAGAATTAAAC
>NC_141537.1:168891641-168996641 GCF_021556685.1 Rattus norvegicus
TTGAGTTCTACTTCACACACACACACACACACACACACACACACACACACAGAGAGAGAGAGAGACAGAGACAGAGACAGAGAGACAGAGACAGACAGAGACAGAGACAAAGAGACAGACAAACCCTGGATGAATAGGATCTTCCATTTATCTTTTGTTGTGACAGTTTGGCTGTGTAACCACCACACTTTCTTGGAACCAGTCTAGTTTCTGCTGGCTGAGCAGGCATGAGCTGGGTCACTCGTCAGGTGGTGAGCAGGCCAGCGCCTAAGATACAGAGGGCTCAGGTAGCATCTCCTTTGTCTAACTGTGTTGGGTGCCATTGGAGTTTGCCTTAATATGGAGCTCTGCCCATGTGTGTGTGTGTGGGGGGGGGTGGGCCTTGTTGTCTCTGCTTGTGTTGCTATGTTTGCTCTGGCAACAGTCCCATCCTTGTACCCAGTCGCTCAGATCAGTGGATGTGAAACTCCTCGCTGAGGGAGACTAGAGTTTTCTTACTTCTTGTGGTCATAAGTCTTGGCTTCCTATTTTACTTTATAAATTAAATTTAAATTACTTTTAGACAATTTCACATATGTATACTTTACATACTGATCGCTCACTCGCCTCTCTCCCCTGCCTCCCACCGCTGTCCACTCTCTACTCCCTCCGAACTAGAGACAGTGATTCAAGCTCTGTCAGAATCTCTGAACATACAGTAGACGTTCAGAGCCCCTGCCCTCCTCCACCTTCCCTGACTGTTGATAGGCCTGGTCCTGTGGGCAGGTAACCATGGATGACATGAGTTAATGGTTACAGTAGCTTTGTGCCCTTTATCATATCTTCTGTCCTTTAAACACTTCCCAGCCTTTCTGCAGAAGTGTTCCCTGAGCCTTAAAGGAGATGGAGTAACTGTCGTGCTCTATTAGAGCAAGGCCTTCTTCATCGGCATCTTGATCAGCCATAGTCTCTGCATTTACCACTGTTCCTTGTAAGGGAAGGTCCTGTGATTAAGCCTGGGAATCGCTTCGGTGTGCTGGTCCAGGGAAAGGCATGTGGAAGGCAGTTTGCTGCTACGTCCGGTTCAATAACTATTACAATGCAGCTTCCCATGGGTGGGGGTGGCAGTCACCTTTAATTCCAGCACTCTGGAGGCAAACCAGGGAGATCTCTGAATTCCAGACCAACCTGGTCTACAGTGTGAGTTCCAGGACAGCGAGGGATTCACACGAAACTAACATCTCAAGCAAACAAGAAAGTCTCAGCATCCCTCAGGGACCTACTGCCTCCCCAGACCCACCTAAACTTTTCCTCCCTCTCGCAGTGTTCCTATCTTTCTTTTTATCTATGTTATACAATCTCACCTTAAGGCAGCCCCTCCCCCATTCACTTCCTCCTTTCCTGGCTTGCAAGTTAGACACAGCAGCCTAAGGAGTTGAAGCAAACCTCCTCACATGAAGAGAGAGCATGAGGCACTTGTCCTTCGGTCTCAGATTCCTCACTTTGTAGCAGAGGATGGCTGTGAGCTCCTGGTCATCCTCGCTCCACCTCCCATGTGCTGGAATTATGTGTGCACAATCGCTTGCAGTCGGGAGTCATTGGTTTCTCCTTGACAGCAACTCTTAGTCTCAGAAAAAGGGAAGCTTCCGTTCAGGCTTTATGGGGCTGTGTCTTGGGTCCAGAGCTGACTACAGAATGGTTTAGTGGCTTAGAGTGGCTCTGTAACAGGGTAGTCTTCAGAAATTTGGACTTCTAAATTAAAAGCATTTTCTTTCTCAAAATACCCTCATCTTAAAACAAACATTCTGTTGGTATCTGTGATAAAATACATTGAAAGAAAAGAATCAAAGCCATTTTTAAGTGAACTTAATAAGAGACTAGAGAGATAGTTCAGGGATTAATGAGCTTGAGCTGCTCTTGTAGAGAGGAACCGTTCGATCCCCAGTGCCAGCACAGTAGTTCACCTTCTCAGGGGACTCAAGGCTCCCTTCCGGCCTCCTCGGCATCAAATGCATGCGATGCACAAACACAAGGAGGCAAAACACTCGTATACATGAAAGTAAGGTTTTTTGGGAACAACTGAATAAATGAAAACATATAAAATTCATATTGACAAACATCGATGAAACATTCCAGGCGTCGTTGAGGTGACCCAGCTTTATCTGCCAAAACCACAATTTAAATCCATCGACTTTACAGGAATCAGTGAGTCTTTCATTGTACATGACTTATGGATAGATTTTTAAATGTAGAGTATGGATTTTTATGTCATTCTGTCTACATAATTGTGCATACCTATGTTTATATAGCCTATGTTTTGATTTTCTTTTATATCTGGTTTTTATATCTGATATTATTTTACATTTGATATTCCCAAAATTCCTTGGAGTTGATTCAGACAAAAAAAAAAGTTTATATAAATTAAGTATTCTTAAAGCTCAAAAAACAGTGGTTAACTTCCTACCCAGAATGGTTTGGTATTTTCATATAGTCTTTGACAATTTTTAGTAAATAAATACATTTTAATATTGCTCTTTAAATAAAAGTATGTAATGCAGACATATGATTCTCGTGCACCTGAATTTACTAGTGAAATGAGCTTTTCTAATGTCTACTAGATTTTTAAAGTGGTAAAATAATAATTCAATCTAAGAAAAAAAAAGTGACCATAAATTGCTTAATGTAATAGTTTAAAAAGGAGAGAACAATCTTAAACTTATAGGTTCCTTATTTCTGTAGTATTTAAAAGCAATTTTCTATGCTACGTGTTATCTTTATCACTTTTTATAAAGATTTTTGTTTGATTGTTTTTCGAGGCAGGGTTTCTCAGTGTAGGCCTGGCTGTTCTAGAACTTGCTCTGTAGACCAGGCTGACCTTGAACTCAGAGATCTGGTCACCTCTATCTCCCAAGTTCTAGGATTAAAGGTCTGCACCACCGCTGCCTATTTGTTTTAATTATGTGTGACCTTGTAGGGTTATGCGCACATAAGCACATTGCCAACAGAGGCCTAAAGGAAGGTATTAGAACCCTTGGGGCTAGAGTTGCTGGCAGTTGTGAGCATCCTAGTTTTGCCGAGAACCAGTCAGGCCCTCTGGAAGAGCAGTATGTGTTTCTAACTGCTAAGCCATCTCGATATAAAAATGAAGTAATGTTGTGATTTAGGCCTTAAATGCCCTCCTGCCAAGGGCCGTGTGCTGAAGGCCTGTGGTGCTACTGAGGACATAGTAGGATATAGTAGAGCCTAGCAGGAAGAGTGTCCTGGGACAGAGTTCACATCCTCTCTCTCTCTCTCTTTCTCTCTCTTTCTCTCTCTCTCTCTCTCTCTCTCTCTCTGTGTGTGTGTGTGTGTGTTTGTGTCTCTGTGTCTCTGTCTCTGTCTCTCTCTGTCTCTGTCTCTGTCTCCCCCCCTCCCACCCCACCCCGACCTCTCTCTCTCTGCTTCCTGGCTACCATAAGGTAAGTAAACTTCTACCACACATTTCCCTCATGGTGTCCATAGGACCAAGGATTGAAACATGAAGCTAGAACCCACAATGAATCCCCCACCCCCTGTAATTTATCTTGGGTAATTTGTCATAGAGTCAGAAGTCTAACACTTGTTTATTCATTACTTAATTTTGCTTTACAACATGTGACCTTAAAAATCCTTACTGTCGTTTTGGCCAATAGATAACTAATTGCTATATAACGATCCCGTTATCTTTTAAAAATTCAAAGCGTTCAAACATTGTGACATTTCTGATGATCTTCCTCAAATCAAATTTGAAGACTTAAAATAAAGTTTTTTAACTTATTTAGAGACTTCGTCTTATATATCCCAGGCTTGTTTCTACCTCATTATGTACTCAAGGATGACATAGAATTTTTAATCCTTCATTCCCTTAGTTCTGGAATCACAACCGCTGATCTCCGTATCCAGTTTCTATGGGGTTAGGTGTCTAACCCAGTTCTCAGTGCATGTTAGCCAAGCATCCACTAACTGAGCTATATCCCAGGCCCTATTTATCGGATTTCTCTGACGCCCAGGATGGCCATGAAGTTGTGAGCATCTTTCTGTCTCAACCTCCCAAGTGCCAGGATGAGTCAGCACATTCAACACATAACAAGGCCTCCTCCCCTCCCCCTCCCCCTCTTTCCCTCTCTGCCTCCCTCCCCCCTCCTCTGTCTCTGTCTGTCTTTCTTCCTCCCTCTCTCTATCTTTCCCTTTCTCCTTAGCTTTGAACTGACTCTGAGATTCCCTAGAGAACATCTGAAAAATCTTCGTTTTTTTTTCCCGGAGCTGGGGACCGAACCCAGAGCCTTGTGCTTGCTAGGCAAGTGCTCTACCACTGAGCTAAATCCCCAACCCCCTAAAAAATCTTAATAGGTTTGCTCTTTCACTCTGGAAAACAAATATTAAACCAACCAGGCGTTCGCTATACTAACTTAGGAGCGAAGCCCCGTCAACTCAAAAGTGATGCTTGACAGGTATGGGACACACTTCCATAAACCAAGCACCAATAAAGCTGAGGCAGGAGGATAACGAATGAGTCTAGACTGCAAAGCCCTGTCTCAAGAACCATCAACCAAAAGCGGCACTTCACCTTTCTGTCACAAAGAGATGCTATCGATACAGGTGGGTTGGGAATTAATGTTTTAGTCTTTGCAACCCATGATCCGCCCTGGTATAATGTTATTATTAGCGAGTAGAGTTGCTATTCTAAGGTGACTTATGTCACAGGAATAACCATTTTCCTTGTTAATTGTGCTGTAATGAACTCTCGTTGGTTCTTAATCGTGGCTATTTTTAAATCCTCTGTCACTCACTGGCAGACGGTGTCTTACCCTGGCTCCCCTCAGAAAGCTTTGAAGCAAGCAGCTGCAGCAGCGAGCGCGCTTTATCTTCAGTTTGATTCATGAGGAAGACTCTCGCCAACTATCTTGACATACGTAAGGGCGCATCGATGCATCGTGCCACTCGCTGGAGCTTTCTGCAACGCTCAAGTGATGAAACTGATGGATTCATAGATCCGCCCCTGAGTAAACTGATGAGAAATGAGAGGGTTTCCGTCGATTGATGGGCTCTGGAATCGCCTTGGAGACAAGTCTAGATTTGATTAACTGAGACGGGAAGACCCATCCCATTAGGGGTGACACAATTCCATCAGCTGTAGCCCCCAGTGGAATGAGAAGTTGAAGGTGAGCCGAATGCAGACGTTCAGCGCGCTCTGCTTGTCAGCAGCCAGGGCAATGTGAGAAGCCACATCCAACTCCACACACCGTGCCTGCGCAGCTACAGAGGGTTACCCTCAACCTGTGAGCAAAGCGAATACCTCCTTCCTCAGGTGGCTTTGGGAAACGTTTAGTAACAGCAGTAAGAAAAGTAACTGCAAGAATAGTTCTAACTGTCCCAGCCTTTCTATTTAATTTCTACCTTGATACCTCTTTAATGCTTTTCCACATTTGAGGAATTTGTTCCCTCTGTTCTCTTAAGCTATCTATCATTTACGGTAAGCCGATAAAATACTCCTCTTCCCCCTCCTCATCCCTCCTCCTCCCCCTCCCCTTCCCCTCCCCCTCCTCCTCCATCACTACCGCCATCACCTCCCCCTAGCTGCTTTATTAAAAGTCCCAAAGGGGCTGACTTAAGAAACAGCTAAAGATTCTCACTGCAGAGTCTGACAGCCAAGCTCCATCTCCAGGACCCATGTGGTAAAAGGAGAGAAAAACTCCCAGAGGTCAGTTTGTTTGTTTGGTTTTGTAAAGTTTTTCTTTGGCCTCCATTCATACTTATATTATGGCACATGCACTCACACATATATGTCACAAGCAAGCACATGTGAATGCATGCTCTGTCACATGCATTAAATAAATAATAAATAAATTAATAATAAATAAATAAATAGATAGATAAATAAATAAATAATGTTTTTAGACTCCAAAGAAACTTGGAAAGAACTTAAATCAATGTTTCAACCCTGGAATGACAGCCCTTGGAAGACTGAGGCTGATGGGTGGCCATGAGCTCAAGGGGTGGCGCTGCCCACAATGTGCTGAGCCTTCCCACATCAATCAAACAACCCACCAACTTGTCAATCACTACTTTTATATTTATGTGTCAATAAACAGGCCAAGCAAATATAGTTTTTCTGTATCTCTGACAGAAATGGCATGTCTATTTGTCTTATTCTATACTTACTCTATTTAGTCATAAAACGTCATGACCAAAATCAACTTGGGAAGGAAAGAGTTTGTTTCACCTAACAACTTTCAGGTCACACTCTCACCAAAGTAAATCAAGGCAAGAGGAACTTGGAGGCAGGAACTGAAACAGGCCATGGGGGGAGGGGAGTGATACTTAGCTTACTCATTATGGCTTGTTCAACCTTCCTTATGACCTTCAGGACCACCGGGGGTGGTGCTGCCCACAGTGTACTGGGTCCTCCCACATCAATCATCAATCAAGAAGATACCCAGGGCTGGAGAGATGGCTCAGCGGTTAAGAGAACTGACTGCTCTTCCAGAGGACCTGAGTTCAAATCCCAGCAATGGTGGCTCACAACCATTGTAATGGGATCTGATGCCCTCTTCTGGTGTGTCTGAAGACAGTTACAGTGTGTACTTATATATAATAAATAAATAAATATTTGTTTAAAAAAAAAGAACACCCATTACCCTTAAAAAAAAAAAGAAGATACCCCACAGGCTTAGTCTAGTGGTAGTATTTTCTCTTGAGGTTCCCTCTTTCAAACTGACTCTAGCTTGTGTAGTGTTGACACAAATGTAGCCTGCACACTTACCAAGCTAAACAATAACATACCTGCATATTTGTCAAGTTCTAGACACATTTGCTCTAAAAACTCCTTACAGATGGAGTCTTGCCATTTATTATGTTTTTTTGTAATTGATAGTTGCAATTTTTCTCTCCTCTTCCTGATTTGGCATGTCCGAGAACAAAGACCCGATTGCCTCGATCTGTATTGGCACAATCAAAAAAAAAAAAAAAAAAAAACCATCCTGGCAAGATGAAACAGGACCCTTCTGTGCTCTGCTGGAGAAATATCCATGACGGTGACACTATCTGCCATTGCCAAAGATGCTTCAACTACAAACCAGGAAGTCTGTTGGCTTGCCATTCCCTGGGTCCTCCTTCTGAAGATGCTTTGTTTCCAACGTCAAGAAATCATCTGACTCATGATCTCAGGACTCAAAAGGTGGTTATAATTCATTCTAGCCACTAGCCTTGAGTGTGTGTGTGCATGCATGCATGTGTCTATTAAATGTCCCTCTTAAGTGTCTTGACTGTTAGCACCATGAAGCACCTACATAGGTGGGGCCCTGCACCCACTTGGGAGACGGTCTGCCAAAGGAGACACTGCTGTTTCAGTGTCCAGCTGCCAGGCTGACTCAATACCAGGGGCAGCTCACACACGACCACGTTTACTTACTCATCTTTACTCTCCCTTTATTGTTGCCGCCTTGAGGGTCTCACGTCATATAGCAACCTGAAAGCTCTCTCCCTTTCTCTTTGCAAATACCACCTCTGCTCTTTTCATTAGTTATTTTTTTATTCATTCATTAATTTACTTGTATACGAGTGTACATGCAAGTGGATGCGTGAACGCCACAGAACACGTGTGGAAGTCAGGGGACAGCTCTCAGGAATTGGTTCTCTTCTCTCACCAAGTAGGTCCAAGAATCCAACTAGGTCATCGGATGCAGCAACAGACGGTTTTATCTAATGAGTCATCTCACTGGCTGTTTCTGTGGTTGTTATGGTTGTTTGTTTCGTCTTAAGTTCCCATGTAGCCCATCAATATGTAGCTAAGCATAATCTTGAACTCCTGACCTTCCCATTTGTCTCCACATTCCAGGTTCTAGGGCCACATGTTTAGCTGCCATTCTGGCTCCAACTTAATCCTTAGCATATGAAAGTTTTTGGAATGGAGAGAAAAAGTTTCAAGGAAGTGGGGGGTGTCAGGTAATGGTAAAGGGTGCAGAATATGCTATCCTAAAATGTGCCTCCTTGGTGTATGGATTCATTTGTGCTAAAACTAATTAAGAACTCGAAAGTGATCAAATGAACATGTAACCCTGTAGCTGACCACTGTACATGGCCACCCTTTTGACCTGTTTGCCATGTGGTGGTACAGCGAGGAGACCTCATCAAAGCATTGATACCATGCTGTTTGAACATTTTAGTCATCAGAGTCACAAAGCACAGAAGTCATATTACTTTATAAAGTAGCCTTGGGATTCTGTTATGTCAATAGAAAATGGACCAAGAGCTGGGGTAATTGGTAGATGCCTGTGTCCTAGCACTTCAGAAGTGAAGGCAGGAATATTTTGAGTTCAAGGCCATCCTGAGCTATGTGAGAATTTAATAAATAAACAAACATCAATGTAGTCTTCATCATCTGGCCACTACCTCTTTGAATCTCTTCCTCCTCCTCCTCCTCCTCCTCCTCCTCCTCCTCCTCTTCTACTTCCTCCTTCTCCTCCTCCTCTTCCTCTTCTTCCTCTTCTTCCTTCTTCTTCCTCTTCCTCTTTCTCTTCCTCCTCCTCCTTCTCCTTCTTCTTCTATAAAGCCTTATAAGTACATAATTAAAATATCTTTTTTTGTTATCCTGATTCTTCCAGTTTTCCAGTTTAATTTAATTTTCAGAGTCCTAAGAGAAGAACCTAAGAGAGTGTGCTGGCCAGTTTGATGACAAGTTAGAGTCATCTGAGGGAGGAAACTTCATTTAAGAAAGAGACTTCCTTGGGTTGGGGATTTAGCTCAGTGGTAGAGCGCTTGCCTAGCAAGCGCAAGGCCCTGGGTTCAGTCCTCAGCTCCAAAAAAAGAAAAAGAAAAGAAAAAAAAGAAAAAAAAAGAGACCTCCTTAAGATTGGACTATGTGCAGGCCTGTAGAGTATTTTCTTAATTGGTAAAGAACAATGGAGGGTCTAGCTCATTGTAGGTACAGATGTCCCTGGACTTGTGGTTTGGGTTCTATAAGAAAGCAGGCTAAGCAAACTACGAGGAGCAAGCCAGTAAGCAGCGCTCCTTCATGGCCTCCACCATGCTCCCACCCAGGGTCCTGCCCTGTTTGAGTTCCTGTCCTGACTTCCTGGTGAATTTTAATATGGACTTACAAGCCAAATAAACTTTCTCCTCCTTATCACAGCAATATAAACCCTAACCAAGAGAATGAGAGGGAATTTTTATCATCCTTTCTGCCAAACCCAAAACGCAAACTAAGGAATGTCATGAACATGTGGTTATCTACAGCCTAAGCCAGCACTGAGGCCCTTTCCTGAGAAACTCTGGGTCCTGGAAGTCCAGCATGACAATAGGACTGTACCCCGCGTTACTGTGTAAGTCTGCTGTCTAGAAGCACAGGAGGAGAAGAATGATGTTTGAGATTCAGACCAGTGCCAAAGGGACACAGAGGGAGTCCTGTAGACAGTGGGGCTTTAAGAGAAACAACAGGACAGATGTGCAGTTAGCACGGGAAGGTCAGAAGATGAGGTGCTTGTCTTGGCACTGGGCTGGGTTACTTTGGAACGAACACTTTGGCTCTCTAAGCCTTTATTTCCTCAATGGCAAAGAGACCTGGGCTGATTCCCACAGTGTTGTCCTCAGACCCCAACCATCACCATCACCATCACCATCACCAGGGAATTGATGGGAAATGCAAACTCTGAACGCACTTCCAGACTTCAGATTGAGTCGGAAATGTGAAGTGGGGTCTTCCATATTTTTCACTATTTATTTATTTACTTGGGTGGGAGGTAGGGGAGGGAAGGCAGTGCGCATGTCATGATGCTGGTGTGGACATCAGAAGACAAGTCATAGGGATTGATTCTCTCCTTCCACCAGGTGGATTCTTGGGGCTGAACTCAGGTGACCAGGCTTGGCAGGGAGTACTGGTCAACCTGCCAGCCCCATCTGTGGGGTTTTTTTTTTCTTCACACAGTTTGCTTTAGTGCCCAGATCTCGTTTACTGGAGACCAGTAAAGATTGGGAATGTTGTGCAAGCAAAGGATGACCTCCAGATAGTTTAATTCTGAGCTAAGGAGAAAAAGGTAGATGGGTGGCCCTAGTCGTTGGCATTGAAAAAAAAAAATCTAGAAAGACATTGAGCAAAAACACAATCTATTTGTTTTGAATGGATCCAGTGGTTAGTAGCTGCCATTCACTTTTAGGAGCTGTGAGAATCCTGTGAACACAGTCAAGGAAGTGGCTTGAGGCAGTTGAAGCCTGCCTGGTCGTGTATCTTAAATGACCCCAAAGGCCCAGAAGCTAAGGGCTTCTTCACCAGCCTGTGGTGCTATTGACAAATGACAGAGTGGTTAGGAGGTGAGGTTTATAAGAAAGAAGTTAGGCAGCCAGGTGGGTTCTTGAAGGGGACACTGGGACTCTGGCCCCTTCCTCACTCCCTCTGCTTTCTTGCTTCTTAGCCATCAGGAGGTAAGTGGTCTCCTTTTCCACACTGTGAGGGTCTGCCTCACCACAGGCAACAGGGGCACTGAGCCTTAGAAACTAAGAGACAGAACAAATCTCTCCTTTCTACAAAACAATTTATCAGATATTTAATTCCAGTGTTGAGAAGCTGAGTAACACCAGTAGCCACCACATATGTGATGTGTGGAGAAATGGAGTTTACTAACTCCATTAGAGAGTGCATATGACACCAAGGGAAGAAAAAGTCCCAAAGGAAGCTGAGGCAGGAGGATGGTCTTGAGTTCAAGGTCAGCCTGAACTTGCATACATAGCGAGTTCCAGGTTGGGCAAATGATAGGGAAGGAAGGAAGGAAAGAAAGAAAGAGAGAGAGAGAAAGGAAGGAAGGAAGGAGGAAAGAAAGATAGATCCCTATCTTTCCCTGTACTACTTACATCTTAATTAATGAGCCATTTGTAATTAGCAGTTCATATTCCTGTTGTTTGTTTCTAAAAACTCGTCAAGGCTCATTGCAAATGGGGATGGCTTCATAGAGGTCAAAGGATAAGTTTTGATACCACAAAGCAAACATACAAACTAAGAAGCAATAAATTAAAAACAAAAAGCCAACCTGAAAATCAAACTCTCTTTTTCCCCCTGGCAGAGCTGATTATAAAGAGATTGCAAAACAGAGGGTTGTGCTGGCTTTCCAGATCCTTCCCTCTGATTCTTCCCCTTTCGCTTTCAGGTACCTACTCCTCTCTTGCTCAGCGGCTATGAGCGCTTGTTAATTCTTTAACTCTTGGGGTATGAGGATGAAAAAAAAAAACAAAAAACAAAAAACAAAAAACAAAAAACAAAAAACAAAACAAACCACGGTATACTGTGTTGGTGACAAATGTATGACAAAAGGTTCTAACATCTGTGAAAGTATTATCTAATGAGTAGGGACACTTTTTGAAAGAGGCAGAAGAGCCAGAGAGAGTAGAGAGAGCTCTGAATGCAGCTTTGATTTGGTGAGAAAAACCAACCCTAGGAGCAGCCAGCGAAATCAATGGTGAACACGTTGGCCTCTTTGCTAAAGAATGCTCTCCCTCAGAATGAATGATCTGCTGCCTGGATGGGCAGGTCAGCCTGTATCAGTTTTCAAGAACTCTTTCCTACATCTGGAAATAGGAAGTTTCTCCAGGACAGCAGGTCAACTCTTGCTTCCTTCCTGCTTCTCGGATCTCTCTTTTCATCTCTAAAGAGAGACCACCTCCTCTTCCTTCCCTCCAGTGTAATCCATCACCATCCAGAGATCAGGGCTTTCCCTGTGGGCCCATGCAAGCTAGCCAAGTGACAACCTCTCAGAAGAATGAATAGAGTTAGAATCTCACCCGTCTCCCTCTCAAGCCCTATCTTGAAAGTGAAATGCCTTGTCCTCTCTCAATAAGACTCCCCATAATATGACCTAGCTGCAAGCTCTCCATGAGTTCTGCTGCCATTTGGGGGGGCACATCTGATACTGTGGTGGCCCCTTGAAAAATCCTCCTAGGAAACTGCACTGATGTCTGCCTCTTCCTCCCTCTTTAGACTGGTGGATGTCTCTTCTTCCCTTTGGAAATACAATTTGTGCAGTGATTTACCCCAAACTTAACACTCTTCCCAGTGGGATGAGGGGAGCTCATAAGACATAGGAGGGAAGTTAACACAAAAGGCCCATAACTCTCTCAAAGTTCCAAGGTTTACAAATCCCCTCACCAAGGTAGTGGATGCCTAAGAGAGGACTCTGGCTGGTGGAATTGCCTTCAAGTCACTCAGGGAGCCTTAGGGGTACAGCTCTGCTTAGCTGTTGCCAGTGCTGATGTGGGGGCTGGTAGTGGCTGCTTTTCAGTTGTTCACGTCCCTGTAAGTAATCCCAGGAAACTCCCTGGTTCACCCATCAGGACTAGGGTGGAGTGTCTTTGGTCTCTCTGGTGCCTTATCTATCCACATCGCTAGGGAAAGTTGCACGGTAGGAGCATGCTCACAACTACAGAGGTGTGTCCACAAGTATCGTGAGTATTTTCTCAGTCCATGGGTGCACTCCCATTCATGGAAGCAGCTGGCAGGCAGCTCTGGAGCAAGCAAGAGCAAAGCATCTCCACCCTTCAAACATGTCCCAGCTCTGTGAAGTGGCCGTGTCCGTTTCTAGATTGGTTTCTACTGGCTGTACCTGCCATTTTAATAATCAAAATCAACTCAGTGTTGAATAAACTGAGGAGATCGTATAGAAAGAGGGAGGGCTGTGGCTTCAAAGAAAACTTAGGTCAATTCTCTGTGAAGGTGGGATGGGGCAGAGTACTAGAGGGAGTTGCTAATTTGGTTGTTGGCAAGCATATACAAGACAGTGGCTGTGATTTGTCAGCACTAAGAAAAGGGGAGGGGAGTGAGGAGCAATGTGAGTGTGTGTGTGTGTGTGTGTGTACATACATATAGATATTCTAAAATTCTGTACTAAAATTGCTGTTTGCTCTTAAGCCACTGATTTGACTTAAGAAAACTGAAGTTAGAAACCATAGACCATAGGAATTATGGGTCTACTTTGTAAAAAAGATAAACTGTAGACACGTGATGGAAAAAATATATATATATTAGTTTTTTTTAATTTATTTTGAGACAGAGCCTTATGCAGCCTATATTGGCCTCAAGCTCACTGTGGAGCTGAACATGAGCTGAACTCCTGACCTTCCTGCCTCCACTTCCTGCTGGATCTCAGGTATGCAACGCCATACCAAGTTTAAGATGCTAACATTTAAAAGCTTGACCCTACATAAAAATGTTACAGAGATGTCTCAACAAAAATATATTTATAATATATGTACACTGTTTTAGATTCTCTTTCTGAGGCAGGGTCTCACTAGACGGCACTGGACGGCTTCAAACTCACAGCAATCTGCCTGTCTGTGTCTTACCTTCTGAGTACTGAGGTCAAAAGTGTGCACCTCCCTGCCTGGCTCTTAATAACTCTTCCGGGGCTGGGGATTTAGCTCAGTGGTAGAGCGCTTGCCTAGGAAGCACAAGGCCCTGGGTTCGGTCCCCAGCTCCAAAAAAAGAACCAAAAAAAAAAAAAAAAAAAAAAAAACCTCTTCCTATTCACCTGACAACCAATACCTAGCCTAAGTCCTACCCTGAGAGAGCACTTCTGTAGTACATGAGTGCCTGATGGAATCGAGGGCGGCAGATTCTTGCTCTCTATGAAGCGTTTCCAACACTTCACACACCCTGTGTCTTGGCTTTGCTGATGGTGTTTCTGTTCCCAAACAATGCAATAATGTATTACTCAAGAAGAATCTTTTCCAATCATGGCCATATGATCAGATCTAAGCCAACTCAAAACATTTTGGATAACTCTTCTAAATCCAACTTGACTTTGCTCTCAGTGAAGATTAGTACGAGGCACACGTTTTGTCTGGCCGCCACCAAGTCAATATTTGGCACTGGTGCTAGGAATTTTGAAAAAAAATTGATTCTGAAGCCCAAATTGAATGTCTTAGTGACTTTTTGTTGTTGTTACCTCGGTAAAATACCTATCCCAACAAAAGCAACTTAGGGGAGAAAAGATCTCTCTTGGCTTACAGTTTCAGCCCACCATAACATGGAAAAGACAACTGCTGGCAGAGAGGGCATGGCAGAAGAAGCAGGAAGCTGGCTGGCCCACACCCAGAAAGCAGAAAGTGAACAGGAAGTGGGGCAAGAAAGTGTTAAAGATGGGGTTGGGGATTTAGCTCAGTGGTAGAGCGCTTGCCTACCAAGCGCAAGGCCCTGGGTTCGGTCCCCAGCTCCGAAAAAAAGAAAAAAGAAAAAGAAAGAAAGTGTTAAAGACCCACACCTGCTGACCTAATTCCTTCAATGAGATTCCATCTCCTAAAGGTTCCCCAATCTTCCCAAACAGCTTAGAGACCAAGTGTTCAAACACACAAGCCAATGGAGACAACTTTACACTCACACCACAGCACAACACTGGGGGAGAACTTGTGTTCACTTACTCATTCATGCCTTTTTGGAAGACAAGAATTCGGTTCCTGGTGTAACTCCAAGGCCAGAGGATCCAACATCTGATCTCCATGGGTACTTGTTCATATGTGGGATCCATTCACATAGACGCATACACATAAATAAAAAGTTTAATTAAGAAATATTTTAAAATAATTCTAGGAGATAGCTCAGTTGGTAAAGTGCTTTCTGCACAAGCATGAGCTTGGATCCCCAGCACCCACACAATAGTTGAGTGTAGGAGTATGTACCTGTACCCCCATCAACAAGAGTCGAAGACAAGCTAATCAAAGAGGCTCACTGGGGAGCCAGTAAGTAAAAACAGTGAGCTCCTGATTCTGGAAGAGAGTCTTTCTCAAAAAAATCTTTTAAAATAATATGTAAAATGAAGACTGGTAGAGGTAAAAAGCCAAGGTCAACCTCTGACCTCCATGCATACATGAACAGGCACCCACACACATGGATAGACTACCTCCAATGCACATGCACAGAGTTGATATAGATAGGAAATTCCAATATCTGGAAGAAGTATCTGGTGTCAGATTAGTTACTTGCTGAATGAAGTAGAAGGAATCTTATAAATATTGCTCGACCATTTGAGATACAAGAGTCGTGTAATTTGAGAACTGAGGAAAAACTCCCAAGTCATCATGCCCTGCTTTGATGCCCAGTGCAGAGATTCATATTAAATGGGTCCCACTCTGTATATTCCCACCCAAAACGAAATGCTTTCCCCGACCCCAGGAAGACATGAGTGTTTGTTTTTAAGGTCTTTGCGTGCTAAGCAAGCACTCTTCCAGCCACCGAGCTACAACCTCAGCCCTTGATTTGTGAAGACAAGGTCTTGATAAGCAGCCCATATTAGCCCAAAGTTTGCAATCCTCCGGTCTCTGTCTCTTGAATGCTGAGATGGGGAGCATGAGCTGTTACACCCAGTTTGTTTACATTTTATTTCAAAGTAATTTGACTTTTAAAAGATTACAAAAGACAGTTACAATCCCACTTCCCCAAACGATGTCCTACTTGGCAGTAAACAAACCAAAAACCCAGCTCTGAAGCCCTCCAAGTGTCTAATCTGCAGATCCTCACTAGTGGAGACTGTTAGAACGTCCTTCCTTGGTCCAGGACCCCACAGGAGATTAGTCCTCATGTCTCCTTGTCGTCCTCAGGCGTGTGATGGGTCCTCTGTTTAGCTTTCATGGTCTTGGTGTTTTTAATGAATACTGGAAAGTATTTTTAGAATGTCCCTTGGGTTGGTAAGTCTGATGTTCCTCATAATTGGTTTCAGGTTACATTTTGGACGAGAAAAACCCAAGAAGCAAAGCCGGGGAGATGGCTCGGTGGATAAAGTGTTGTCTGCAAAGCCATGAAGACCTGAATTCAAACTCCAGCATGTGTGTAAACAGGCAGGCGTGTGCAGGCCAGCCTAGGCAAACTGGTGTGCTTCAGTTTCAAGGAGATGTTCTGTCCAGAGATTTATGGTGGAGAGGGATAGAGGAAGACACTGCAATCTACGAACACAGAGAGAGAGAGAGAGAGAGAGAGAGAGAGAGAGAGAGAGAGAGAGAGAGAGAGAGAGAGAGAGAGAGGAAGAAGAAGAAGAAGAAGAAGAAGAAGAAGAAGAAGAAGAAGAAGAAGAAGAAGAAGAAGAAGAAGAAGAAGAAGAAGAAGAAGAAGAGGAGAAGAGAGGTGACATGGAGTCCTCAGCATAAGCCAAGGCCACTGGGCATGGTCCCTCCTGGCAGTGATCTTGACCCCATGTCACAGTAACCCCTTTGTAATCACCAAGCATCCTGAGGAGAAGTTTCTCAACTCAGTGACTATCCCCTTCCACATCACCCTGTGCCCACTAATTTTGGTGTCCCCTGATGGATTTTTTTTGTCCGCAATCATTCTTAATGTGTCATTTCCCAAACATCAACGTTCTGACCCCATCTTTTTTCTCCTTTAGGCACACTCAACAAAGGCCTGTCCTTTCCCCTGCTGCCTCATGTATTCCGCCGTTTTTTCTCAGCGTGGACTCCGCGATGTTAACTGGTGCTAAGAGCTACCACTCATCAAAATTATTATGTATTTTCATACTCAAATTGGCTCAGTGCTGCATGACTGAAAAAAATTAACAATGTAGTGAAACCGTTAATTGAATTAAGTATGCAGCAATAATTATGAACTGTGGGGGCAGACATTTTAATTTAAATGAAGTTTAGGAGAACAAAAACAGTATGCCTGTTTTGGTAACAAGAGTTACACTGCCGACAAGCCTTTTGGAAATCTCTCTTGTCACCAGAGTCAGCATACTGTCCCTAACACTCTAATTGCCTTGCACTGACTGTTTAGTGATCTCAAACATCTCTTTGCCCTGTCACTGTCAGCAGTAAACTGACACATCCCTTCTTCCCCAGCCTTCCCCACCAGGCTCCCTAGCTTAACCTTTCATGCTCTTCTACAGAACCTGTGTGCTTTCCATTCCTCTCAAGGAGACTTGCTGGGCTTTTCTTTCTTTTTTAATTTAATATTTTATTGGATATTTTATTTATTTATATTTCAAATGTTATCCCTTTCTCCCCTCTCCCATACCTTTCTCCCCTCCCCCTGCTTCTATGAAGATGCTCCTATTCCCACCCACCCACCTTATTCCACTTCAATGCCCTAGCATTCACCTACACTGGGGAAACGGGTCTTCACAGGATCAAGGGCTTCTCCTCCTATTGATGCCAGACAATGCCATCCTCTGCTACATATGTGGCTGGAACCATAGGCCCCTCCATGTGTACCCTTTGGTTGGTGGTTTAGTTCCTGGGAGCTCTGGTGGGGTCTGGTTGGTTGATATTGTTGTTCTTCCTATAGGGTTGGTTGCAAACCCCTTCAGCTCCTTCAGTCCTTCCTCTAACTCCTTGGGGACTCTTCCATTGGGGTCCCTGTGCTCAGTTCGATGGTTAACTGCAAGAATCCTTGTCTGTATCAGTAAAGGCTCTGGCTCAGGAGACATTCATATCAGGCTCCTGTCAGCTTGTACTTCTTGGCATCATCAATAGTGACTGCGTTTAGTGGCTGCATGTGGGATGGATCTTCAGCTGTGGCAGTCTCTGGATGGCCTTTCCTTCAGTCTCTGCTCCACTCTTTGTCCCTATATTTCCTCCTGTGAGTATTTTGTTCCTCCTTCTAAAAAGGACTGAAGCATCCACATTTTAGTCTTCCTTCTTCTTGAGCTTCATGTGGTCTGTGAATTGTTTCTTGGCTATTCCAAGCTTTTGGGCTAATATCCACTTATCAGTGAGTGCATACCATGTGTGTTCTTTTGTGACTGGGTACACACCAGAATAGTTCCCATTATAGATGGTTATGAGCCACCATGTGGTTGCTGGGAATTGAACTCAGGCCCTCTGGAAGAGCAGCCAGTTCTCTTAACCACTGAGCTGTCTTTCCAGCCCTGTGCTGGGCTTTTCAACAGTGATCTTACCCACCTTTCTAACTGCTGTGTCCAAGAGCTTTGCACACAGTGAGGCATGGGGAAAGCTGGAGATATACACTGGACGGCTAACTAATCAAAGCTTAGTTGATGGGTGAATCCACGTCCTTGCTACTCTCCCTCTCCACTGTCAGTGAACACAGTGTCTCCACACTTCCTCACAATGCAAGTGACCAGAGACCAGAAGGGAGAGAAGCAGAAAAGTCTGTGAGGTAAAGGTCGGTTACCCTTCCATATTTCTTTTAAATACCATCGGGAGTTTGAAGCGTAAAAGAGGGGCATGATAGTTCTAGACATAGAGTTCACCCACCACACAGTTTACCTCTTTAAAGTGTAAAGAACAATGACCTTTCTCTTACTCAGAGTTAAGAAATGGCCACCACAAACAATTCCTGAGTGCTTTCATTGCCACAAAAGGACACTCCATACTGTTTAGTTATTGTCCCCAGCAATCTCCACATAACTGTCCCTGCTAAGTAACAACTGACCTACAACTAACTCTATGTGATTACTTATCCTGGACCTTTTAATACGGGAAGTTGTCTAACATGATCATTTATGTCTCACGTTGACTCAACATACTGTCAAGAGTCATTCACATTGTAGAACCATCAATACCTCAGTCTTACTTATGTCTGAATAATATTCTAGTGAGGGCATATATCATATTGTGTTTGTCCATGTGTCACTCACATGAGACAATGTTTTAAATATCTACACATAAAGTTTTGTGTGGCCATAGTGTCTTCATTTATCCTGCGTATGAACCCGGGAATGGAACTGCTGGGTCAGACTCTGTTAACTCTCTACAGAACTGCCAATCAGTGTGTTTCCTCCAGAGGCCTGTGAGCATCGAATATCTCTGCATGCTTGATAATACTACTGTCCTGGCCCTTTAATTATTACATCCTAGTCGGTATAAAATTGTAGTATGGTTTTGATTTTTACTACCTGATGACTAATGGCATTGGACATCCTCTAATATACAGAATTATGTACTGGTGACATGTATTTTCCTGTTGTGGGTTTTCCCCCTCCTTCTATTGAAAATGTAGGTGTTTTTCTCTCATAATATATATCCTCATTTTGTCTCCCCTCCCTCTACTACTCCTAGCTCCTCCCCACCTCACTTCCCCCCTGGATCCACTCCCTTTCTGTTTTGCATTAGAAAACAAACAGGCTTCTAAGAGATAGTATTACAATATAATAATGATAAAACAAAAATTATCACATTGGAGTTGGACAAGAGAAATAGAAGGAAAGGAGCCAAAGAGTAGGCTCCTACCTACTCATCAGAGACCTACTCATTTGCACACTAAGGAACCACATGAAAACCCTAATCTGGGAGTCATAATAAATACACAGAGGACCTAGTGCAGACTCATGCATGCAGCCTCAGGCTGTGTGAGTTCTGATGAGAATTGATCCTGTGATTTAGACAGCCTTGTTTTAAGTGCCTTCCATCCTATCTGGTCTTACACTCTTTGCTCTTCTGTGGGGTTCCCTGAGCGTCAAGGAGAGGGACTTGGTAGAGACATCACTCTCTGCATAGTGTCTGGCTGTGGGTCTCTGTATTTGTTCCTATCTGCTGCATGAGGAAGCCTCTATGATGATAACTGAACAAGACACTGAGTATAGCAGAATGTCGTTAGGAGTCATTGTATTGCTATTTTTTTTTCTACTTTTAGGACAGCAGTATTTGATTTTACCCTAGGTACCTGGGCTATCTATTCTTTGGTTCTTGGTTTCACAAAGAGTGGGTATGGGCTCCATCTCATCTCGTCGAGTGGACCTTAAGTCACATCATGTATTGGTTGGTTACTCCCACAAGCTTTGTGCCACAATGGCCCTAGCATATCTTGCAGGCAGGACACGATTGCAAATTAAAACGTTTGCGGCTGGCTTGATGCTTACATTTCTTTTTTGATAGAGTGTAAAGTACCTTTGTGTACCAGAGGGTCTAGCACATAGAAATGAAGGCTGTATGTAGGCACCCACTTGATTTCTCCATGTTCAATGAAGTATGTAAGTAGTTGTTTTCAGCAAGAGGCCTTGGCACCAGTTTATGGAGAAAAACCTATAGTCTTGCCAATAGCCTTGGGTTGTTTAAGGGATTCTCATGGGACATTCTTTGCCACAATTAAATTAGATCTAACCTAATCCTGGCACTGGAAGCTTAATTTGGTGACAAGGGATGGACAATTGGAACTCTGTCTCTCCCATCATTTGACAATTTCATTTAGATTGCCTTGCGATGTGTATCTATCTTAGGAGGCGTCTACTGTATTACATTTCCATGCTACCTCATAATTGGCCCCTAATTTTAGCTGCCTTTCCAAGTATTCCTTCCCTCATCTCCATTTCCCCTCCTTTTCTCCACTAGATATTCTCATTCCAGGCCCCCATCAATTCATAACTCTCTTATTTCCTTTTCTAACATGATCTATCTGTTCTCTCTAATCCATTACTCCATGCCTAACCCCTGTGATTCTATGGATCATAGCTATCTGTTTAACAGCTAATGTACACATATAACTGAATAATACAATATTTGTCTTTTGTCACTCAGGATGATTTTTTTCTAGTTTCATCCTTTTGCCTGGAAATTCCATGATTTCATTTTTTTTAACAGCTGAGTGATATTTCATTGTAGAAATATATCAGATTATTTTACCCATTCTTCTCTCTCTTTTTTTTTTTTTTTGGTTCTTTTTTTTCCGGAGCTGGGGACCGAACCCAGGGCCTTGCGCTTCCTAGGCAAGCGCTCTACCACTGAGCTAAATCCCCAACCCCTACCCATTCTTCTCTTGAGGGACATGTAGGTTTTAGTTTTCCACATTTCTGTTATGAATATGATATGAACATGGCTGAGTAAATGTCTCAGTGATAGAATGAAGCATCCCTCATAAGCCTAAGAGTAGGAAAGCTAGACCTTGAGTTAGACCAAATTCTCACTTTCCCAAGGAAATACCACATTGATTTCCACTGTAGCTGTACAAGTTAGCTTTCCCAACACCAATGCATAGAGGGAGGGAGGCATCTGGGGAGGAGAGAGGAGAAGGAAAAAGGGGGGCAGGATCAGGTGTGGGAGGAGATGGGAAGAAGTACAGAGGGTCAGGAATTTGATCAGAATTGTGTAACAGTGGGGGAGGGGAACTGGGGGTAGCCACTAGAAAGTCCCAGATGCCAGGGACCCAAGAGGTTCCTAGGACCTAACAAGGATAACATTGGCCAAGATGTCCAACAGAGAGGAGAGAGAACCTGTGGAGACCATATCCAATGCTTGGGCACAGACGCCAGTTGAGGGATAGGGCTCCCACCCCTCTCGAAAATATTAATGCAGAATTGCTCCTGTCAAAAGGAAATGCAGGGACAGAGAGTGGAGCAGGGACTGAAGGAAAGGCCATCCAGAGACTGCCCCATCTAGGGATCCATCCCATCTGCAGACATCAAACTCAGACACTATTGTTGATGCCAAAATGTGCTTGCTGACAGGAGCCTGGTATAGCTGTCCTCTGAGAGGCTCTTCCAGAACCTGACTAAGACAGATGCAGATACTCACAGCCAACCACTGGACTGAGCCCAGGGGCCCCAATGGAGAAGTTATGGGGAAGGACTGAAGGAGCTGAAGGGGTTTGCAGTCCCATAGGTAGAACAACAATACCAACCAACCAGACACCCCAGAGCTCCCAGGGACTAAACCACCAACCAAAGAGTACACATGGAGGGACCCATATGTAGCAGAGGATATGTAGAGCAGCATATGTAGCAGAGGATGGCCTTGTCTGGCATCAATGGGAGGCGAGGCACTTTGTCTTGTCAAGGCTTGATAGATACCCCAGAGTTAGGGAATGGTGGGGCACTGAGGTAGGAGTGGTGGGGTGCCCTCGTGGAAGCAGGGTAGGGGGTATGAGGATTTATGGAGGCGAAACTGAGAGGTGAAACCAAAACCAAAACAAAAACAAACAAGCAAACAAACAAAAAAACCCAAGAAATCTCAAAGAAGTTTTGATTTGAATTCCCTAGATGACTAGTGATTTTGAACATTTTTATAGCATTTCTCAGTCTTTCCTCCTTTCAGATTCTCTGTTGAGATCTGTACAACATTTTTTTTTTTAAAAATTGGGTTGTTTGCTTGATATCTTTTTTCTGGATTCTTTACGTATTTAGAATATTAGCCATCAGACGTGTGGTTGATAAAAGTCTTTCTCCTTCTCTATGCTCTATCCAAATGTCTTTTTCCATGCAGAAGCATCGGCTTCATGAGGTCCCAGTATTAATCACTGATCTAAGAGCCTGCGCGAACAGTGTTCTGTGCAGAAAGTTTTCCCCGTTCTAATGAGCTCCACACCATTCCCCACTTTCTCTTCTGTCAGGTTCAGTGTCTCTGATTTTGTGTTGAAGTATTTGATCCACTTGTACTTGTTTTGTACAGGGCAACAAGTATGGATCTTCTTGGATTCTCTTACAGGGAGCCCTCCAATGTGACCAGCACCATTTGCTGAAGGTGCTGTCTTTTTTTTTTTTTTTTTTTGAAGTGTGTATTCCTGGCTTCTTTTACAAAACTCAAGTGTGTTAAGGGGTTGGGGACTTAGCTCAGTGGTAGAGCACTTACCTAGCAAGCACAAGGCCCTGGGTTCGGTCCCCAGCTGATCAAGAGTCTGATCAAGACAAAACTCAAGTGTGGATTTAATTCACCTTACAGTCTGGTAGAATTCTGCACTAAGACATCTGGCCCTGTACTTGGGTTGGTTAGTAGACTTTCAATGATCTCTTCTATTTTACTTGGGCTTACGGGTCTGTCAAATTGCTTGTTGAATTTAAATGTTACACATTTAGAAAATTATCTATTTTATTTTTATTATTTTTTTTTTTTGGTTCTTTTTTTCGGAGCTGGGGACCGAACCCAGGGCCTTGCGCTTCCTAGGTAAGCGCTCTACCACTGAGCTAAATCCCCAGCCCCTCTATTTTATTTTTAATTTCCTAGGTTGGTAGAGGTCTTTTTTTTTCATTCTTTTTTTTATTATTATTATTAACTTGAGTATTTCTTATATACATTTCGAGTGTTATTCCCTTTCCTGGTTTCCGGGCAAACATCCCCCTAATGCCTCCCCCTCCCCTTCTTTATGGGTGTTCCCCTCCCCATCCTCCCCCCATTGCCGCCCTCCCCCCAACAATCTAGTTCACTGGGGGTTCAGTCTTAGCAGGACCCAGGGCTTCCCCTTCCACTGGTGCTCTTACTAGGATATTCATTGCTACCTATGAGGTCAGAGTCCATGGTCAGTCCATGTATAGTCTTTAGGTAGTGGCTTAGTCCCTGGAAGCTCTGGTTGCTTGGCATTGTTGTACATATGGGGTCTCGAGCCCCTTCAAGCTCTTCCAGTTCTTTCGGTAGAGGTCTTTAAAATACGTTATTTCTATTTTGTCGGTTTCTGCCCTGCGTTTGATTCTTTCCTGCAGTCTCCTCCTTGTGGCTGTGATTTCTTCTTGTTGCTCTAAAGCTGTCCGGTGTGCTCTTCAGTCACTAGTATGAGATTGCTTCAGCTTTTTATGTGATAATTTAGTGATATGAACTTGCCTCTTAGAACCACTTCGTTGAATTTTATGTTTGGGTATACCCTGTTTGTTTGTTTTTTTGGTTTTGCTGTTTATTTGAACCAGGGTTCTCTATGTACCCCTGGCTGTTCTGTAGACAGGCTGGCCTTCAATGCAGAGATCAACCTGCTTCTGCCTCCTGAGTGCTAGGATTAAAGGGTTTGGACAGCACACCCTGCTGTGTATTTATTTTTGTGCAGTTGTAGAAAGTCTTTAAGTTTTTTCTTAATTTGTGTCTTGACCCGATTTTCACTCAGTAAGGAGTTGTTCAGTTTTCATGAGTTCGTAACCTTCCTATTGTTTCTTTCATTGAGATCCTGCTTTAATCCGTTGTGGTCTGATAGGAGGCAGGGTATTATTCTTGTATCTGTTGAGACTTGTTTTGTGACAGAGTATGCGGGTCAATTTTGGAGAAAGTTCTAGGAGGTGACAAGAAAGTACATTTGCTTATGTTTTGGTGAAATACTCTGTAAATATCTGTTAGGTTCATTTGCTTTATAAGGTCACTTAACTCCAGCATTTCTCTGTTCAGTTTTTGTATGGCTGACCTGCCTATGGTGACAGTGATATACTGTCATCTCCCACTGTCAGTGTGCGAGTGTCAATGTATGAACTAAGTTGTAGCAATGTTTCTTTCACCAACCTGGGTGCCCTTGTGCTTAGGGCATAGATGTTAAGAATTGCAATGTTCTCTTTGTGGATTTTTCCTTTGTTGAATGTGCAGTGTCCTTTTGATATTTCTTCTGATTAGTTTTTGCTCGAAGTTTATTTTGCCAGGTATTAAAATGGCTACACCAACTCCCTTCTTAGGTCCATATGCTTGGGATTTCTTTTTCTGTCCTTTTACCCTGAGCTTATGTCTACCCTTGATGTTAACATGTGTTTCTTGAATGCAGCAAAAGGATGGATCTTGTTTTCACATCCTTCCTGTTAGTCTGTGTCCTTTTACTAGGGAAATGAGACCATCGATATTGAAAGATATCAGTGAAGAGTGTTGCTGTCTGAGTCTTTTGTTGTTGTTGTTGTTGTTGAAGATAGTGAGTGTGTATGTATGTGTGTGTGCGAGAGAGAGACAGAGAGAGAGAGACAGAGAGAGAGAGACAGAGACAGAGACGGAGAGACAGAGAGAGACAGAGAGAGACAGAAAAGAGAGAGAGAGCACTTCCCCTCTTTCTTCTCTTTTGATTTGCTAGTTTGAGATTATTTAGTCCTTCTGGGAGTTTTTTTGGGTATAGTTAACTGCTTCAGGTTGACATTTTTCTTCTAGCGCCTTCTGTAGTGTTAGATTTATAGATAGATATTGCTTTATTTTGGTTTTATCTTAGGATGTCTATTTTTTTCCATCTATTGTGATTCAAAGTTGTGCTGGATATAGTAGCCTGGGCTTGTGTCTGTAGTCTCAGAGTCAGAAGCATATCTGTCTAGGCCCTTCTGCCTTTTAGAGTCTCCATTGAAAAGTCATTTGTAATTCTAATAGATCTGCCTTTATATGTGATATGTTACTTGGTCTTTTTACTTTGAGGCTTTTAATATTCTTTTTTTCTGTATCCTTATTGTTTTGATTTTAAGAACCAAGAGGACTTTCTTTTCTGGTCCAGGCTACATGGTGTGCTGTAGTCTTCTTGATAAGCATCTCCTTATTTATGTTAGAGAATTTTTCTTCTATAATTTTGTTAGAACCTTTCCTATGCCTTTGACCTGTGCTTCTTTTCCTCCCTCTATTACTATTAATCTTAGATTTGATATTTTGTAGTGTCCCAGATTTCCTGGGTGTTTTGTGCCAGGAGATTTTTAGATCTTCCTTGCCCAGAGGTAACTCTTTCTTCTATAATCTCTTCAAAATCTGGGATTCTCTTTTTCATGTCTTGTATTCTGTTGGTGAGGTTTGCTTCTTGTTTGAGTCTCTAAATCATTTGCTTCCAGATTTCCCTCAGTTTGGACTTTTCAAAACCTATTTTTGATGGTGGTTCTTAAACTCTTTACCTCCCTTTTAGTCCACCACCCATGAGGATTGATGGGAAAGAAAGGATACGGGGGGAGTAGAAGTGTTTAGAAAGGTTCTTTGGAGGGGTTGGGGATTTAGCTCAGTGGTAGAGCGCTTGCCTAGGAAGCGCAAGGCCCTGGGTTCGGTCCCCAGCTCCGAAAAAAAGAAGAAAAAAAAAAAAGAACCGTTCTTTGGAACAACTCTTCATCTGTGCTCTCTGGAAATCAGCAGTTCATTTCACAGGTTAGTAGCAGCAGCTCGATCTACTCACAAACACTTCATGGATACAGCAGCCATCCAAATCAGTAGAGCCCGGATAGCAAACACAAATCAGCAGTGGTGGCACGACCTAGCAGAGACAGCCAAGCCTCAGCCTCAGCTTAAGTCAGCAAGAGGGACTAGCAGGACCACCAGGAGAAGTTCTCCACTGTGCCTCTCTCAGAGAAGAAAAGATCAGCAAAGACATGAGACCCACAAGTATTGCACATAGCCCTATAAGCAAGCCTAGAGTTGCTGTCCGTCAAGTCCTACTTATACCCTCCACACATCACTTGTCCCAGCATGGGACTTGCCTCAGTACATGCATCTGTCTCAGTTGGCATCACTCTGCCAGTCAACCTGAGTCTGTGGAAGCGACAAGAAACTGCAGCACACTACCAAAAGGTTTTTGGTGTGTTTCTCTCTATGGAGTCCTTACAAATGCGGCTCAATTACCATTAGATGGGTATTGTTAGCAAAGAATCTTTCATCGCATGTCCTTTCATGTGCTTGCTTTAGCAGAACATCCTTTATCTTGTGTCTGCTTCAGTGAAATGTTCCTTCACAAGTCTGCTTTAGTCTTTTACCTGTGTCCACTTCAAGAAAACACTCCTTCACGTGTTTGCCCCAGCAAAGCACCATCCAACTGACTTTCCAAAGAAACCTTAATATCCATGTCAGGGCTTTCCTTACTGATTCTATTTCTGCTTTCAGATCTTGAACAGTTTTATTAATTTCCTTCCATTGCTTTTGTTTTCTTTTCATTTCACCCTCTTTAAGGACCTCTATCATATTTCTAAAAGTTATTTTAAGGTCTATCTCTTGTGCTTCAGCAATGTTGTAATACTCAGAGCCTCTTTGTGGTAAAGTTGCTGGGCTCCTCTGTAGATATATTGTCCTATCTGTCATTGATTGTGTTTCTACACTAGTGTCTAGGCATCTCTCTAGGATTGGGACGATTGTAACTACAGGCGCTGATGTCTTGTCTTTGGTGTCTTCTTCCTCTGTTTCTCTTGCCTTCTTTGGTTCTTATGAAAGAATGGTGACTGTGGGTTGCCTGGTAGGAAGTTCTTCTGGGATCCTGATCTGTGCGGAAATGGGAGTGCCAGGTAAAATGCACTTCTGTTATTGGAAACTGAGACTTAGGGATGGAGATGGGTTCCTGGAATACTGGAACTGGGGTCATCAATAAAGCGATGAAATGGAGTGGGAGGTTAGGAGGGGGAAATCTGTGTTATCGATTGAAGACAGGGCAGGGGTGGGAGAGGCTGCCTCGGATGTTCTGCTACAGAGCTAGGGATAAGATTGGGGAACTGGATATGGAGGAGCAGAGAGAGAGGGGGGAAAAATCTATGGTTTGCCTGTTGCTTCCCTACCCAGAGTGGCCTGCAGGCTCCTGGGGAATCATGACTGAAATGTTTGATTTCATAAAATCTAGTCTATGGCATATCTGAAGGTCTCTCTCTCTCTCTCTCTCTCTCTCTCTCTCTCTCCTTGTCTCCCTGTCTCCCTGTCTCTTTCTCTCTGCCTCTCTGCCTCTCTCTCTCTGTCTCTCTCTGTGTGTCTCTCTCTCTCTTTGTCTCTGTCTCTGTGTGTGTGTGTGTGTGTGTGTGTGTATCTGGATTGATAGTGAGAGCAGTAAGTCACCCAGTGCCATAGAAAATAGCAATTAGTCCATCGTGTAAAAATGACAGAGGCTTGTCCTCAATAGTAGTGAGCTTGAGTGTTCTAGAAGAGAGTGGTGGCTGTATGCAGGGAGCTCTTAAAATAGTGCCTTCCAAGGACAGAGACTGAGGCCTCTGAAGCTTCTTCAAGAATCCTGAAAGCTGATAGTGTGCTTGGCAGTTCTCAGGCTTGTCTAATCCTTAAAACACACTCTCTTCAGACACTCTTCATACACGGCCGCCTCCAGAGCCTTAAATTACCTAATTAAATTAAAAATCAAGTTTTGTAATCAGTAAACAGAACACTGAAACAGGATTCATCAGCGTCCTCCATGGGTGACACTGATGTTGCCAGCAAAAGCTGATATGAAATGGATTGTCACTGAAGTACATGGAAAGCATGAATTCTCACTAAGAGGCAGGGATTTATCTACATGGCTAGACTGTAATTTGTGAATCAATATCCAAATGAATAAAATTTTTACCTTATTTAAAGAAATTCAGTGGGCTGGGTCAGAAGCTCTAATCTTGGTATCAGTAATTTGACAATGGATCTGCCATGTAAACTACTTTAGGATAGTTACACTTTGAGCTGCTAGGTTCTTTTAAGGTTTACTTTATAGGTATCACATGCCCCCTGTCTAAATCCGAAAGAAAAAAGAAGAAATAATTGTCTCTTAGAAGAGAGAAGTGGGGGCATGTTCGTGAGAGCAAGCAATTGACTTCATGCCCCACCAATGATCTAGGTGCTCCGAAGAAACTGATCACACAAATAAAAATACTCAGACCCTGACTAGGACACATTTTATGCTATATAGAGTTCACAAGCAGTTACGGAAATCCTCAGTCTACCTTCCTCCACCCCTGCTCCTCAGTAACCTCAGAGTCAATAGAAGTAAAACAAATGCACGCCAACCCAACGGGGAAACAAGGGTGATCTTTAGAAATACAATCATTTTAAAAAATTCAAACCGATGCGTTCATTCTAATAGTCTTCTGAATGCCGTAAGGATTAACTACCTCTGACGTAGCACAGGCAAATTTATTACTCACTCTTGCTGCACTTGCGGGCCCACGGGAGATGGTTCCACAGCATCCACAGGAGTTGATAGACGGAGCTAGAGAGATGGCTTAGGAGGTAAAGGCGCCCGCTGCCAAGCCTTAAGACCTACCTGAGTGTGATTGTCTGTCTGACACAGGGAGGGAACCAACTCCTACAAGCAGCCCTCTACTTGCACCCACACACACTACACACAAATGCAGAAATAGAATAAAATTCTAAAAGGGAACAACGCAGATAACAAAAGGGACTGAGGGCTGTAAGCTTTTCCATGTGGTTCGCTGTTACATAAGGACTCAACCACACCCTTCCCAGCACTGGACCAGAGTTGACAAATGACACTCTCCTAGCTGCTGCTCAAGGTGACCCATGTTGCTTCACGGAGCGTGTTCTAGGACAGGACCGGGATTCTGATCAGAGCCATCTGTCGTGAA
Source organism: Rattus norvegicus (assembly GCF_021556685.1). Taxonomy (NCBI): domain Eukaryota; kingdom Metazoa; phylum Chordata; class Mammalia; order Rodentia; family Muridae; genus Rattus; species Rattus norvegicus. The sequence goes on from NC_141537.1 coordinate 168,920,507, forward strand.
AGCAAAAAAGAAAATCAGGAAAATATAGGACAAGTACAGATTTTTAAAAATGACTTAGTCAATAAACCCAGATAAATGTACAGTTACATACACATGTTATGGGTCTCACAGATCAAGACAATGGCAAGGTATGTTCAGGAGAGACCCGCCTAAAATGTTAGAACAAATAAATTTTGGAAATTAAATGACTAAAAAAAAAAAAGGATGCAAAAGGCAAGGTAAATAAACCAAGAAGAAACTTGATTTGTCTATATTTCTCCTGCTGTCAAAACTAAAATATTGGTGAGCACGAAGAGGGAATGTCTATTTAGTATTTCGTGGCTGTGACCAAATTCGTGAAATAAGGAAAGATCTGTCTTGGCTCCTGGTTCCAAAGACTCCAGTTAACAGTTGGCTGGCTCCATTGCTGTAGAACTGTGGAGAATGGAGCACATAGGGCGTGTGAGGGTGTAGCAGAGGCAGGTCAGGCAGCAGAGAGAGACGGAATATCTCAAGGTCCCCAAGTACCCGTAAAGACATGGCTTCTCCACCAAGCAACTACTTCCTCCAACACGGCCCCACCTCATCACAACTGGGTTGATCCTAAACGTGCTGAGGGACTGAGCCTCTCAATGCTCTAATCACCTCTCAAGAGCCCCACAAGTCAGAGAACAAACGGCAGCAGGGACTTTTCATAGTACTTTACATAGAAATTTACGTCACCAAGAAGATGTAAAAGTCTTGAACATATAATTGATATGTAGGACCAAGTTATGTAAAGGAAAAATTGACTCGGTGTAAAGAGGGGGTGGGTCACAAAGTTCATCATATGTGGTCTTTGGCTGTTTACAGAAAAGGTTGTTTATCTTTGCACATAAACATAAAATATTCCAGAAAATTTCAGAATATAGCTACTAGTTCCTGAAGCATAGTACAGTTAAAACAGGAGGCGGTTAAAATATAAGTAATATCACATTTTCTTGGAAAAAGAAAACCATGCTTTAAATAATGGGCAAAAAGGAAGTAATAGTGTAAATTTAAAAATATTATCTGATCAATAAGAGCAAAGCAATTGGATATTAGGACTTGAGAGACTGCCAAAGATGGCGACTGAAGAAATATATTTTAAATCCATGAGTTTAGACATGGCGGGAAATTTGGTGGGGAAAGGCAGTTGATGATCATCACAAAAAAAAAAAAAAAATGACAGCTGCCTGTGTTCATCAACGTACCACTGCTGCGAAGAGATACCACGATTGTGACAACTGTTATAAAGGAAAAAAAGTAGTTGGAACTGGCTTACAGTTTAGAAGTTTAGTCCATTATTGTCATGGCTGGAAACATGGCGGCATGCGGTCACATATAGTGCTGAAGGCAGCAAGCAGAGAAGGAGACAGTGGGCCTGGCTTAGCACGTGAAACCCCAAAGACCACGCCCAGTGACACACTTTCTGCTTCGAGGCCACACCCACCTCCTGATAGTGCCACTCCATGAACACTGAGGATTCAAATCTATGAGCCTACGGAGGCCTTACCTATTCAAACCACTGCTATTCCTACCAAACAAACAGAACGCCATTAACTGTCAGTGAGTTGTCAGCACCCAATCCAGAAGAAGCCCCCTCAGGTGGGCAAGTTGAAAACTGTGAGAAAATCAGACTGTCCACTCCCAACCAGCTGCTCATATAAGACCACCAAGACGGGGTCGTGGGAAAGACTCCTGGGATACTGTCGTCCCTATAGGCTGAGTGGGGATGTGAAACTGAGGACACCACAGATTGAGCAGGGGCTTCTGCGAGTATCCATCACAATATCTGACAGGACAGACATCTGAAACCCAGTGCGTCACTGCTGCCTGGGAAATTTCACATATGCTCTTCCTTCAGACAACTAAAACTCAGACCCACGAGGGAAAGAACATTCCTCATGGCAGCAGAACGTTGGCGTAGACTTCTTCCTTAATTTGCCAACACTCCATATGCTCTTTTAACCGCTTCTCAAACAATGATTACAGCAATGATAACGGGGCCTCCATTCCACAAGCCGCAACTACATCTCATAGAGCATAAAAACAGTGTACTCCCCTCCTCACAGGAGGGGCAAGTGAGGCTCACACTCGGATGATACCTTTTTGTCCTTTGCCTGCTTCTCCCTTTCCCTTTGATAAATGCGGATGTACAAAGTTAACACCCAAAAGCAAAAGATTGAGAAGAGAAAAGGCAACGTTCATGTGTGCATGCAGACTGGAAGGTGGTCCTATTGAGTGAAAACAGTGCTCATAACTGCTACCTACCGGCCTTGTTTCTGCTTAGGCTCACAGGGGGATAGCTGATGCTTCTGATAGCCTTTTGCACTGTTTACCCAGTGTTCTCTGATGTCAGGCAACAAAAAACTCAGCTTTCCTGAAGGTTGACCCAGACCTGTGTACCTTCAGGAACTCCAGCTCTGGATTCATACTACATCAGTTTATTATGGATTCCTGGGGTGTGTGTGTGTGTGTGTGTGTGTGTGTGTGTGTGTGTGTGTGTGTGTGTATGTGTGTATTTCACTGGGGATCATGTTGAGCACCTTGTAATGCTAAGCAAGCTCTCACTGGAATACATCCTCACCTCTATGGTTTGTTTGTTTGTTTGTTTGTTTTTGTTTGTTTGAGACAGACCTACATGTTTAGCTTAGACTGGCTTTGAACTTGCTATGAAGCCCAGGCTATCCTCAAGTTCCTGAGTCTCCTCTTTCCTGTTAATTCAGGAGGTGTATACTAACACATTCAGTTCAACTCCTGTTTTCTTTTTCTTTCCAATACTAGGGATTGAACCCAGATCCTCACATTTACCTTGTAAACAAACAGTAAGCCATAGTTCTGAAGCTTCCAACTTTTCTCTTTTCCTTCTCATGGGCACATGAAGAGGCAGCTTCAGAAATGCTGTTCATGTCCAGAAACACCACCTCTCACCACAACATAGTAGAAAACTAATTTCTCCCTAAGGATTAAAAGCAATCATGCTAGCTAGTGTTGTAAACCCCCTGTTTGTTTTTTGGATTTTGCTTTTTCCCTTTCCCCATCCCCAGGAGATTCAGGATCATGAGAAGTTCAAAATGGTCAGGTTGTTTTCTCAGTTTAATGGCACCATGGTCATCTTGACAATAGAGATAATTCTTCTGCGGGAAGTAAGATCTTTAAGTCAACAAAGCGCAGGTCAAGAGGACTGGAAGCCTAAGTTTTGATAAGAGACTGCTAGTAATAAGAAGAAATGACCCTGTTTCCTTCCTCTCATTCTTTAACCCAAGGTGAGAAAGCATCATAGACAGCTGTTCGCTCAGAGCAGAGCTGGTGACCTGGAAGACAGTCTCTGTCCCTGAATGTGTCGCCATCCAGCTGACCACACAACTGACCAAACCACTGTTCCTTCAGGACCTCAGAGGGTTGGAACATGACAAGTGAAGTTAATTCCGAGGTTACTCATTCCTTGCTATTCTTTATTTGACATAAATTTAATATTCTGGTCAGAGGTAATACACCCAGGAATACTAAATGGTGCATAAGGTAATTTCTGAATAGAAAGGTGTTTGTTTGTTTTTCAGGCCATTACAGACAGTAGAAGCAAATTTATATCCAGGTTGTTCACTGGCAGAACTCCCTATAAGAACGGACACGCCACTCGTGAGTGCGATATTCTAAGGTGCTGCAATGTACTGAAAACCAACTGTAATTAGCCCCCAACCTCTTCTTCCTTAGGGAAGTCAGCATAAAGAAGTTCTCACAAAGTCAAAGATGTGGGCTGAGGAAAAGGAGGCAGCTTCTTAGGAATCCCACGCCCCACATGAGCCAAGTGTTGTAGCAGACACCCGTCATCGACACCCATCGTAGCACTTGGGAAGTGGCCGCAAGAGAATAGGGAGTTCAAGGTCATCCTTAGCGACAGGAGACTCGCCCAGATTATGTGAGACTTTCAAAAAAAAATCATCTGATCCAGCTGCTCATATTTGTGCCTTTGGGGCCTGCTTAAATCCAACATGGCATCCATGACTCCGATTCACAATGGAATACAACTGTGAGAGGCTCCAGTTCGGCTTGGCAGATCAAACACCAAATTTACAATGGGCAGTTTGCATAGTAACTTGGTAGTTGGGGTAACTCAATCAGTCTTTCTTTGTTGTTTGTTTGGTTTGGTTTGGTGTTTGATACAGAGTTTCTGTTCTGAAACTCTCACTCTATAGACCAGGCTGGCCTTGAACTCAGAGATTATCCTCCCGCCTCTGCCTCCTAAATTCTGGGATTAAAGGTGTGTGTCACCATACTTGGCTTTCAGTCTTTCTTTTTTTTTTTTTTTTTTGGTTCTTTTTTTCGGAGCTGGGGACCGAACCCAGGGCCTTGCACTTCCTAGGTAAGCGCTCTACCACTGAGCTAAATCCCCAGCCCAGCTTTCAGTCTTTCTTGAGTCTAACAAACTAGAGACTATTTTTTTTAAACAGGAGAAGGCAGGTAGGGTGGTACACACCTTTAATCACTTGGGAGGCAGAGGCAGGAGGATCTCTGCCAGTTCAAAGCCAGCTTGGTCTACACAGTAAATTCCAAGACAGCCAGGGCTACATAAAGAGATCCTGCTCAAAACAGCAAGAAATAAATGAATGAATGAATGGATGAATAAAATGTCATCTAGAGAGGCTAGAGAACTAGTCTGTTTTGGGGTACACTAGAGAACTTTCTCTGATCTTAGTTCGCATTCAAGATTGGAAGCCCACTAAATGCTGTGGATCCTTCTTTAGGTACAAGGGGCTGGATGCTGCAACCAATTCTTCGCCTTTAAATGTGTGAATAAATGTGTGTCCTGACTTATTTCTCTTTCTTAGTGTCTTGAGACACAGTCTTTCTGTGTGGCCCAGGCATGCTCCCTAGTGATAGGATTATAGGCATGTAACTACACACTGCTCAGAAAGGATATAGTGACCATGCTCAAGATCATATGAGGAGACGGCTGAGGGGGAAAGCCCCTCAAACTATTTGCAGCTGCTTCTGGTGTATTTGTTCTCACCCATCCTTATGTCTGTGAGCACACTGGTCTCTTAAATCCCCCCAAGAATTCTGCATCTCCTTCGATCTATCATTTGGACGAGTAAAGACAAGTCTAGAAACTTCTCTCTGGTTCTCACGTTGTCATTTAGAAAATCAATTTGGGGATCCCATCTGCTGAATATGAATATCACAACTCTACACTTCAGAGCTGGGGAAATAATCATATAATAGGGTCAGATATCGAGCAGGCCACTGGGAGCTGAGCTGAAGCCAAAGACCTCCTACTCCCTGCAACCACACCACTTGGGAGCAAGATTAAGGTCACCATTGCAATAGTCTGCAGCATCCCCACATTCCAGTCATTCTCTCGCCACTATGCACAGTCACTCTGAGACATGGCCAGGGTCCCTGTGGAAATGGGAAAGAGGAAGCTTTCTCATTTCTGTCCATGATAACACAGCAGCGTTGTTCTTCACGAAGCCTGCCCTCCCCTTTGTAAGATGTTGAGGGTTTACAGTAGTCTACTGGGGATTTAAGTCGGCCATTTCTACTTGGATTTAGGGTTGTGCACATGCATGTGTGCATCTCTCTCTCTGTCTCTCTGTCTCTCTGTCTCTCTGTCTCTCTGTCTCTCTGTCTCTCTGTCTCTCTCTCTCTCTCTCTCTCTCTCTCTCTCTGTGTGTGTGTGTGTGTTAGCCATGTGTATACACAAACCAAATCAGACTGTCCATTTATTTCAGTCTCGCAAAAGTATATCGGAATCGACTAAAGTACAAAACTTTACATCGTTGTGATGGTCGCTTTGTCTGCCACCTGCTATGGCAATCCTTTGTCTCTGGGGGTTAAGACAGATGAGCAATGTCGCCCCACTATCCCACCTTGCATCGAATAGAAGAGTCCTAGTTTAATGGCAGGATTAATGGCTACTATAGAAGCGATGTTAATTTAGACAGCACATGTCTTAAAGCATTGATGAAGGGAGTGTCTTCTCAATTCTCCCAGGTTATAATTAGCGGGTGGCTGAGCAGGTCCTGCATAATGAAGTCACTCCAGCACTCTAATGCCTTATCTTTTGGATGACTTCTATTTATAGCCATGTAAGTTGCATTTGCGAAAGAGGCAGTTTTCAGGTATTACTTGACAGAAAACAGTTTCGTGTTTCAAGTGTTTATGTGGAGTCTTGAGTAACATAAGACAAGACTTAAAGATAGAAATGGGGGTGATAAAGAGGTTTGTGATGATTAATTTTTCATGTCAACCAGCATAGCTATAAAATATTGTTTCTGTACATACCTGTGAGGTTTCAACAAATCACTAGCAGTGGGAGGAAAGAGGCACTAACCCCCTACCAATGAGGGCACCTTACAGTCCCATGAGCGGCTGCAGAGACCGATGGAGTAGAGGGAGGAAATTTCTTCTTGGGCTCGCACATCCTTTGCTCTCAGGCCTTGGAACTCCAGCTTCTCAGGCATTAGACTCTGAAACTTACAAGAGTGGTTCTTCTAGTTCCCACGGACCGAATCCTACAGAAGTTCAGCGGAAGAAAAGCCATAGCAATAATCCAATCTGGATTAGAAGATGCTTGGAGATCAAGAGGAGCCTGAGTAGAGCAGAGAGATTGGGTGACAGGCCATCTACCTCGCACATATGAAAGCCATCTGTCAAAGTTTACCTTGAACTTTGTTCTTTGAGGTCAGCAATATGGTGGCATCATAAGGAGCTGAGGGAGATAAGGAAGCTGTGCGGAAGCAGATGAAGGACAGTAAGATTGTTGGAAAAGATGCAACCGAAGTCCGGAAAGTTCTAAGGTTAGAACTGCCAGAGAGTGAGTGGGTTGGTGACTGCTGATTAATGTGTGAAATGTCTGTGTCATATGACAACATGGCTGAGGTGAACTACATTCCCAGAGTTCGTTCCCCCAAAGTTTTGCAGTGAGGGTGAGCTGTGAGTCTTGTGTGGTCTGAAAGGTAAGAATGAGGTAGCTGCCTCACCTTTCTTATTGGTCTGGGACACTGAGGCCTCTGCAGTAGGATTATCCCTAGGTCCCTACCTCTCCCACACTGTGTGTGTGTGTGTGTGTGTGTGTGTGTGCATGCGTGTGTGTGTGTGCGTGTGTGCACGCGTGTGTGTGCACGCGTGTGTGTGCGTGTGCGTGTGCATGGGTGTGCGCGCGCGCGCGTGTGTGTGTGTGTGTTGTGCGTTTACTTCCATAACGGAAGGGCCCAGTTTCTTTGGGACATCCAGGCTGTGAAGACGGACATGGAGTGTATGTAGTTTACTCTCCTGGGTTCTAGTTCATGCATTTGAATTCTAGCGTGTTCTTGATTTCATCTGTTTTCTATCCATCATCTTTCCCTGACTGTACTACATTTCAAAGCTTGAAGTCCAACTAGACGCACACACGCACACACGCACACACGAACACACACACACACACACACACACACACACACACACACACACACACCCCTGTAGTTTAGGGGACTGGCTGTCAATAATTTAACACTCTTATTTCAACTGTCATGTTTCTTTCTTAAAGAAGCATGCCTAGCAGGGTGTGGTGTCTCCTATCTCTAATCCCCGTTCTTGAAAGGATGAGGCAAGAGTATTGCCACAGGTTTGCGAGTAGTTTGGGTCAGAGAGTGAGGCCTTGCCTCAAAAGAAGAAAGACAGAGCAGGAAGGGAAGGGCAAAGGAAAAAAATTTGAGGAATTTCTGGCTTGGCCTAGGAATGTAGATTGTGTTCATTATTGTGGTTCATATTTGAAATATTCCTGTTTTCATCTTTCAAGTACAAAATTTCATTGTAATACTAGATATAAGTGTTTAACACACTCACCATTATGCACTCTTTTAAAGTCATTGTCCATATATACTCATGGTGTTCTCATGGGGACATTTCCACACACTGTACACTGAGGGTTGAACTTCCACTTCTCGCCCTTCTCTTATGAGTCCTCTTTGTTCCCCTAGACAGCTCCACTTCTGTTCTTGTGTCATACCTTAGACTCTGAAACTTACAAGAGTGGTACATGTCCAGATTGTACATGTCCACATATTTGCTATGGTTTCTCGCAGCTCTCTGCCCTTCCCAACTCTGTTTTGGACGCTAGAGATTGGGCAGGCCAGCTTCTCTTCTGGTCAAAAGAGGAAAGTCAAAAGAGACAATAATTTACTTCCTAACCCGTAGAACAATCTACATATCTATAGCTTTTCAAAAACAAGAGAAACACGTGCACAGCGAATACAATAAACTGACTGTAGATGGTGTCAGTTCTTCTGTGGAGAGATCTGCACTTGGCCCACTGTGTGACTCAGATTGGGGAGAAGGCATCCTTATATGTGACCAGCTCCATCTGAGCAAGTTTTAACGGCAGCGTGCTGACACGGAGCTGTGTGTTGTGCAGTGCATGAGAAATGTCCCCACAGTTTTACCTATTAGAACACTTGGTGCCCAGCTGGTAGCACTAGACAGGGGAGTTATGAAGCACTTGGGAAGTAAAGTCTGGCTAGAGGAAGTATGTCACTAGGGTGGGCTTTATTGTTTTATCAATTCTTTGAGAATTTTATACATGTGTCACAGAGTTACTTTTGCCAGGATGAAACACCATGGCAGGACGAACTCGGGGAGGAAAGGGTTTATTTGGTTCATGCCCCCACATCACTGTTCATTGTTGAAGGAAGTCAGGATAGGAACTTAAACAAGGCAAGAGCCTGGAAGAAGAAGCTGATGCAGAGGCCATAGAGGGCTGATGCTTACCTCGCGCTCATCATGGCTTGCTCAGCCTGCTTCCTTATACATCCCAGGACCACCAACCCAGAGATAGCCCCACACATAATTGGCCTTGGCCCTCTCCATTAAGAAACGTAGTGTCCTACAACAATGATTCTCAACCTTCCTAATGCCACGATCCTTTGATACAGTTCGTGTTGTGGTGACCCCCCAAACCATAAAATTATTTTCATTGCTACTTCGTGACTGCAATTTTGTTTCCGCTATAAATCATAATTTAATATCTGATATGCAGGATATCTGATAGGTGACCCTTGTCAAACAATTGTTTGACACAGCCCCCTTCCCAAGGGGCCATGAGCCACAGGACAAGAATAGTTTCTCTATAGGCTTGCCTGCGAGCAAATTTTATGGAGGCATTTTCTCAGTTGAGTCTCCTTTCTCTCAAATGACTCTAGCTTGTGTCTAATTGACATAAAACTAGTCAGCACAACATGCATACAATGTATTTTTTTTTTGGGTTCTTTTTTTCGGAGCTGGGGACCGAACCCAGGGCCTTGCGCTTCCTAGGTAAGTGCTCTACCACTGAGCTAAATCCCTAGCCCCCATACAATGTATTTTTATCACATTCACTCCCAGTTCTACCCTTAACTTTTCTCAGAACCATCTTTTTATTCCCTCCCAATTTCCTATCTTCTTGTTTTCCTCATCCTCATTTTCTTCTTCTTCCTTTTCTTCTCCCTCTTCCTCTTCTTCCTCCTCCTCCTCTCCTCTTCTTCCTCCTTCTCCTTCTTTTCATGAGTCCAGTAATTTGTGCTACATATCTAGGTTACCCTTGATTCATGGGTAAGGAGCTAACCACTGAAGCATGGACAACCTACCACACCCTTAAAGTCACACCCTTAAAGAAAACTGTTTCTCCTGAGGAAGTCACCCACTGTCATCAATAGCTCTTCAGATGGCCTCATGAGGCCTTCCCCACTTGGTCCTAGAATGTTGAGTGGCTTGATCTTGTCTAGACAAGCACAGCTGCTATGAGTTTGTGTGTGCATTTGTCCTGTCATTTCCAGAAGACACTGTCTGGTACTCCCCAACCTCTGCCAGTTACTGTTTTTCTACACTTTCTTCTGAGCTTTGTGGAGAACAGTGTCATATATATATGTGTGTGTGTGTGTGTGTGTGTGTGTGTGTGTGTGTGTGTGTGTGTGTGTCTTATTCTCAGTTGAGCACTCCATAGTTACATCTCTGTTTGTGAATTTCTGTATTACTTGCCATCCCTTAGGCAAAGAAACTTTTTAGAATAAGGTCTGAGAGTTGCACTTATCTATGGGTATAGAGATAAGAATTTGGAGGGCAGTTTTTTTTTTTCTTTTTTCTTTTTTTTTTTTCGGAGCTGGGGACCCAACCCAGGACCTTGTGCTTGCTAGGCAAGCGCTCTACCACTGAGCTAAATCCCCAACCCCTGGAGGGCAGTTTGATACTATGTCCCTTTAGGAAAATAATACTAGTACATTTATACCTGGAAGCTATGAGCTTACCCATCACGGGTTTTTTTGCGTGATTTACAAAACTAGGCATGAGTCTCCTTCTGAGTAACAAGCCTTAAATGCAATCAGAAAGCTTTTGGTTACCTCTGTAACATCTGTACCACTACTACATCCATAGCTATATCTTTTTTGAAGCTTCATAGCTGAGTAAGAGGGCTGAGGACTCCACCCACCCCCAGCAACCTACATAACACCTTTTGGTACTATGAGAGCTAGCCAGTAGGGACAGGACACCTTCCTGGTAAGTACCAAATTTATTTCTCCATGTCTTGTAATCAAACTGTGTGGGGTCTTCAGCAATAGGGTCTCATCATCAAGGTTCTGTGTGTAATCAAGAAAAATGGCAATCGACTCCATGTAATGTCTCTAGGCTACTCTTGACCAAAAACTTGAAAGGATCACCCCAAATCTGACACTGTCATTTGTTTTCTTAATCTGAGCCATCTGGGCAGGTAAAACGAAATCTCAAAGTAACTTTTAACTTGCATTTCTCTGATAGTTGGAATGGTGAAGATGTTCTAAAAATACTCCTTAGCCATTTGCATTTCTTCTGAGAACTCACTGTTTAGCTCCACGGCATACCCATTTACTGTGTTTTTTGTTTGTATTCTTGTTGTGAGGGTTGTTTGTTCTGTTCTAGACACCGATCATCGGTCAGATGCATAGACGGCAAGGGTTATTTTTTTCTGGTCAGTGATCTACAGTCTTGATTTGTACTTTACTTCAGCTTTTAACATTTATGACGTTCTACATGCTGATGTTTAGTCCTATTTCCTGGGTAACCTGGGTCTTACTTAGAAAGTCTTTATTGGCCAGTTCCTTCTAGTTCCGACTTCCATGTCAAACGGTGAGGTCTTTGATCCATTTCCAATGGATTTGTGTGCAGGGCAAGAGAGAAGAACTGAGTTTCACATGTTTGCCTGTCAGAACTAGTTTTCCCAGTCCTATTTCTGAAAGATACTGACTTTTTCTCCAGTGCGTATTTTTGGGGCATCTTTGTCCAAAACAAAACAAAAGACAAAAACAAGAGGCTGTTGGTATGTGGACTTATGTGTGTTTCCTCAATTCTAATTCTGATGAATGTGTCTGTTTTGTGCCAGTACCATGCCGTCTCTGTTACTATGGCTCTATAGTATAACTCGAAGGCAGCAGCCTTACTGGAAACAGCATGAACCTAGCTCGCTGCCCTGCCCTCAGTTTCCTGTGCGCATATAGATCAAGTGAACTCTGTACTTTCTGATCACCAGACCAGCTTTTTGCTCCTTCCTTTCCCATCAGGACCAACCACATTCCTCTTGAACTGAAAGCTAAAATAAGCATCTGCCCCCACCCCACGTTGCTTTTGTCATTTTATCCCAGTAACCAAAAAGTGAGTTATATGAGCTGTAAGCAGAGAGCAAAGCCCTACTACAAAAACCATTGGATGCACTGACTCTGAGTTAATGTCTCTAGAGAGACAGGAGAACTGAGAGGGCAGCTCCCACTGAGTGCCTCCATTTAAGAAGACTGGTAGGAAGGGTTGGGAAGAGGAGAGAAAAGAAGCACTTCTCTAAGACAGGAGGATGAGATAGACATCAGGCAGGGCAGAAAGCTCACAATAGCACTAGGTTAATCTTCGTTCATAGGAAAAGTCCCCGTCACACCTTCCACGTAACTGAAGGCATTTGATGGTAAACTAGGTGTAAGTGACAGTGTCTTGAAGCTGAAACCCAGCTCCATCTCAGGTCATGATCATTCAGCCTCTAGTCTGGTGGCCTGATAGAAGAGGGTATCCATTTATTTGGGGGGGGAGAGGGAAATATTTAGTTGATTCTCTACTACACTTTCAGATAAAATAGCTTCCTAGGGTGCAGAAAATATCTGCACATAGACCCAAGACAAGAAAATAAGACTCAGACGTCAAGAAAGAAAAATCATCAGTAGACGTTAACTAAGAGCTAGCCAAAGTCTTGCAATTTTATCTATGACAAAAATGCAAAAAGAAGGGCTGGAGAGATGGCTCAGCGGTTAGGAACATAGGATGCTCTTCCAAAAGATCAAAGTTCAATTCCCAGGATTTACACGGTGGTTCACAACCATCCCTAACTACAGTCCTAGTTACGGAAAAACAAAACAGAGTATTTGAGATTCGGAGAATGCTATCATGTATTACAACAGGTCCATCATCAAAGTAATAAAGGACGAGGACAGAGAAAGTGGGAAGATAAAGTATTCAAAGAGAAAATAAATGGGAAATCTCTAAAATGAATAGTGAATTATTAACCTACAGTTCCACGAGCCGCAGCTGGCACCAATCGGAACGTCGCAAAGACAACTGCATCATAGCCAGAACTCTGAACCAAATTTGAAGAAGAGATCTGTAGAGGAGCTTCGGAAAATAACACACCACGTAGAGTGTGCCAAACACTAACTATTGAGTTAATCTTTTCACCAAAGTAATATGTGTTTCTGTTGTACTCGCTAAAGGAAAATAATAAGACCAACTTAGGTTAGCCGTCCATCTATAATAGATGGGTGCACAGCAAAATGTGATACGCATGTGCAATGGGATTCCTTCTTAGGTTTATTTATCTGTTTGTACAGAGGTGTTTTTGCCTGCATGTTTGGAAGTGCATCATGCGCATGTATAATGGGTGTCAGAGGATGGTGATGAATCCCCTGTAACTGGAGTGACAGTTATGAGCTTGGCATATGGGTGCCGGGAATCGAATTTGGGTCCCCTCTGAGACAATAAGTACTCCTGACCTTCAAGCCATCTTTCTAGCCTGTATACAGTGGGAGTTTATTCAAAACAAAAAGAGATAATAGGATTTCAGGTAAATAGATCTGGCAAGCACGTTATTAAATGAGGTGACCCAAACCTGGAAACACAAAACTGCATGTTCTCTCTCGTATGAGAATCCCAGCCTGTAAAATATATAAATTAATATAAACATGGGAAAATCCTAAAAAAGAAATCCAGAAAGGAAACCAAGAGAGGGTTGTGGGATGATGGGGGTGGGAATGCATGGAGGGGAAGGAAGAAAAGAAACAGGAGTAGGGTACAAGGGAGGATCAGGGTAGCTTGGGCTGGGACGAGAGGAAGAGAAACTCAAAAATACACTTACTTGGGGGAAAAACAGGAGAAGAACAGCATGTTGAAGGAGAGGGGGCCTGCAGAGGTAGATCGGCAGTCTCAAGCACTGACTGCTCTTCCAGAAGACCTGGGTTCAATTCCCAGGATCCACCTGGTGTCTCATAAGCATCTGTAACTCCAGACTCAGAGAACCCAATGTACTCTTCTAGCCTCAGTAGGCCCCGAAGGGACCTGATGTAGAGACTTACATACAGGCCAAACACCCATACATGTGAAAAAGGAAATATAAAAAAAAAGAAAGCTAAAGGGGGAAATGATCAACCAACGTGATGTTCATGTATAGTGAAAATGTCCTTCAAAAATGAACGTGAAGTAAACACAGACTCATGTAAACCAAAGCTGATGGACTTCCTCACCAATAGACACTGAAGAAATTCTTGGTGCCAAAGGGAAGTGGTAGGAGATGGAAAGCCAAATCTGCATGAAATAATAATGAAAAGAAAAACAGAAAAGAGAAATATTTGCATAAATTAAAGAGAGACATAGCTTCACACAGACATCATATACAATCGTTACACGTTTTCATACATCAAAAATGAACAGTATGTTTTAATGCAGGAAAAGCAAAATATAAGACTACAGTATCCCAGAGGATAGGAGATGGATAGAGGGAATTATGCAATTATTAATTTCTTATATGTCTATTCCTAACAGAGTAACATTACTTTTGTTTATTCACTCGCTTTTGTGTTTTGAGACAGTGCCTCACTTTGTTGTCCTGGCCTGGAACTCTCTATGTAGATGGGGCTAACATTGAACTCATAAAGATTGGCTTTCCTGTGTCTTCCAAGGGTGGGATTAAAGGCTTGAACCACTACCCCAGCGCGGTTACTTTATATGAAAATCGATGGTAATAATGAAAGAGGTAAATCGTGGGCTGGAGAAATGGCTCAGCAGATAAAGACCTGAGTTTAGTGCTGGGATCTAAATAAACTAAGATAGGAGAGAACTGATTCTACAAAGTAGTCCTCTGGCCCCCACATAAGCACCGTAGCTCATGTGAGGCCACATTCACACAGGTACATAAGAATAATAACTGAAGATTTTATAAAGGTGTAAATTGAGATTTCCAGAGATCCCATTTAGCATAATAATGTAAACTGGGATTTACAAATCTCAATGGAGATGTAAATTGAGCCTCCCAGAGATTCCCAGTAGTAACAAAACTGGGAAAGACAAGGTGAGAACAATGGTTCTCAATCTGTGGGTCATGGGCCCTATGGGGTTTGCATATCACATTTCCTGCATATCAGATATTTACATCACAATTCATAACAGTAGCAAAATTACAGTTATGCAGTAGCAACAGGATAATTTTACAGTTGGGGGATCACAACAGTACGAGGAGGAATTGCATTTCAGAGTCATGGCGTTGGGAGGTTGAGAACCACTGATCCAGACTGCGAATGGGAATACAGAAATGTCCAATGTTCCCAAAAGAAGCCAGGGAACAGGGCGGACTAGAGACATGAAATCCGTGACACAAAGAATGGATGGATGAAGTGAATTTCTCACATGGGCTACTCCCGGACAATGAGTGTCCTTGGACATTTGCTTTCGCTACAAACCAGAAAATGTTTTGTTGTGAACTCAGCCCAAAACTGCAAGGTAGAAAGGGCTTATAAGCAAAAATGTATACTGGAGTAAGATCATTTTGACACAACTCACATCGCTTCCCTGACAAATAATGGTGCTGCTTCTCGCCCCTCCCCGCTGCTGTCAACAGTCAAAACATTCCTGTGTGGGTTTGTAGCCTGTGCACTCTTCTGAACGACCATCCTCAGAGGGTTTTTAAAACATGCCAGTGGGAAAGCAAAGGACATTTCCATGTTTAAAATCCATTCGACTGCCACTGGGTGTCCATCTGATTTCGACTGAGTGTGGCTAATCTGCACGCTCAGGGGGAGCGATTGTGAGATCCTGTAGAGTTCCGATAGAATTTCAAAAATAACCTCAAAGTCCTGAAACTCAAGGAAAACCATTCACTTATGGGTTCCGTTGAATCTGCGATGGCCCCTAGGTGGGTGGAGAGACGCTTCAAGATGGAACCTGTGTATTCCCATGGAAAGGAAGGCATTAAATAAGGCAAACGTGGTGGCGAATGCCAGTTATCCCATCACTCAGGCGGGGAAGGCTGCAGGATGAGAAGCTCAGTGGTCATTCTCTGTGCTGTAGATTAGGGGCCAGCCTGGGCTACAAGAATGAACAATGCTTGCTTTAAACCTCAGGTCAATGGAAGTTATTCCTTACAGAATTCCATTCCTTTCCTTAACAACTCATAACTAAAAGTACTCTTCAAAGTACGAGGACTTTCCTGCCCTCTTACTATATAGATATTTAAACAAAGTCCTCAATTTTGCCCTTTTGGCCCATAAAGCTTAAAGTATTTACCAAAAGGCCTTTTTGCAGAGCCCGCCAACTGTGGGGTAAATTCGGCTCTTGGCTGTAGCTGCCACTG
Organism: Rattus norvegicus; assembly: GCF_021556685.1. Lineage (NCBI taxonomy): Eukaryota > Metazoa > Chordata > Mammalia > Rodentia > Muridae > Rattus > Rattus norvegicus. The sequence goes on from NC_141537.1 coordinate 168,936,372, forward strand.
TGTACTTCGCTTTGGAACCACAGACATTGTACTCCAAACTGCCACCTCTATGAATCACCAGGAGAAGGTCAAGACATGTCGGGAATGGGAGCTGGAAGTTAATTCAGTTGTGAGCTTAAGCAATCACCATGGCTAACACAAATTAGCACCTAAAATACGAAGATGTTTTGCTAAAGAATCTCTCTGTAGAGAGGCCCCCCATACCCACAGCTGACTTTCCCCAGTTCTAGCAACCCACAGTCAGCCGTGGACGTTTTCGGATAGAGGAGTATGTTTTATAAGCTCTCATTACAGTGCAATTGTTCTGGTTGATCACTAATTATGGTTAGCCCCTTACTGTGCCCAATTTATAAATGAAACTTTATTATATCTATGCATGTATAAGCCTCTATATATGAATATATATGGATATGTGGATATGGATATGGATATGTATGTGTGTGTGTGTGTGTGTGTGTGTGGTGTCTGCCTTCAAGTACACACCAGGCCTCTTGGTATATATCCTCCACAGATAAAGGAAAGACCATTGTAAGCAACCTCACACTTATGAAAACCTTGTAACTTAGTTGCCCCGTTCCCATGCATAGGTGCTGAGACGTCATGGGAGACCCTACAGTTAGATAAGGGATGGAAAGGTGCATAAGACTCAACGCAGCAAAAGCCCACAAGATCCAGTGTCTGCAAACATCAGTTAAGAGAAGCAAAGAAAAACAGAAATTGCTTAGCTGGGGATGGAGCTCAGTAGTAGAGCACTAGACTAGAACAGATGAGGCCTAGGTTCAATCTCCGGGGCTGTAAACAAAATAACAAATGGACGTTCAAGCACCGCCTCCCGCTCAAAAGGGCAAATGCGTAGTGGCCCAGGCTCAAGGCTTCAAGGCCAACCTGCACTACAAATTCAAGAAAATCTCAAAACCGATTGGCTGGGTGTGGTAGTGCACACCTTTAATCCCAGCACTGGGAGGCAGATGGCAGATGGATCTGGCTTCAAGGCTGGTCTCATCTACACTGTGAGACCCTGTCTCAGAACAAAACCACCCAAACCCAACGAAAATTCCTAGTGAGGAGCAACAGTAAAAAGCTACAACCGCGCGGGAGTAAAGGTAGGTGCATGCGAGGTTGGGAACGAGGGTGTAAAAGACTTAAGTTTTTTTGGTGAGCATGACTACTAGATGAAAAAACTGGGGGTGGTACCTGGAGGTTCCCTCCAAAAACATTACTGTATCAGCAACAGGGTGCGTTCCCATCCGACTCTTGGCAAATTTTATTTAGGGTGTTCTGATGAACAGAAGTATTGTTTGTGAAAGTCTGAGCACGTTTTTATGATGCTGAAAAGTGTGCAGAAAAAGGAAAATCAGAGGCAGACTGGCTTACTAGTTCCAGGCCAGACTGAGACAGTTCCAGGCCAGTCAGGGTTACATTGGGAGATTTTACTTCAAAATAATACTGCTCCTGCCTGCCTCCTCCCTAAGAAACTAGTGGGAATACAGAGGTGAATCTGGGAAATCCTCAGCAAGGAACATGAATATAATCCATTTATACACACATTTATGTTTATTTTACCGTCAAAAGACAAAATGGAAGTGCATTAAGCTTTTCGTTATATATCTACACATTAAACCCTATATAAACTAGCGGGTTAGAATTTAAACACCATCTTCTGCGGTGGGCATTTTAAGAGATTATAAATAGCAATAAAAATAGAGTGATCGGAACGCTGGTGCTCAAGGCTAGCGCCTCTGGATTCTGGCAGTCCCTCCTCTGCAGGACCCCGGGTTGTCACCTCCACCAATGACCGAGCCGGAGCAGCGGCCCAGGGGAGGGCTAAGATCTGCTGGAACGCGCCCTGTCAACTTTGTAGTCCAGTCACCTACGTCGGTTGGTAGCGGCCGCTGTGGCTTTAAATGGCCGGGGGATTTCGAATCGGGGAAGGCGGGAGGTCAGGCCGTGGGGCGCCCCCGTCTCGGGGAGCCCCCGCTCGCCGCGTCCCTGAGCCGGAGCGCGGCCGCGCGGCTTTGTCTCCAGCGTCGCGCCCTGCACTTCCCCGTGCGCAGCCTGTAACCCGAGCTCCCATTTCCTGGTGGATTCTCTTAAAGCGGCCGCGGTCGCCGCGCAGAACAAAGGCCATTGTCTCGCTTCCTCCTGCGGCGCCGCGTCCTTCCCGGAAAGCCCCTTCCTAGACCGCCGTCCCCGGGCTGCAACTGCTCCTCGGGGAGCGCACAGAAAAGCCCCTACTGTGCTTGGCCCAGGTCCTCGGGAGGCGCAGCCAGGGATGGCGGGAGAGAGATAAACCAGGCTTGCTGGTCCCGGGGCCACGCTGCAAGGTTCCCCAAAGGCGTCCTTCGCCTCGGGGCGGGCCACTGGGCATCCCGAGCCCCTCCCCCGCACGCCTTTTGATTTCTCCGCGGCCCGCGGTAACCCGAGCTTTTATTTCCTGGTGGCTCCTTTAAGAGGCAGAGCCGGGTGCTGGGAATTCACGTCAGTTTCTGCCCTGAAACTCTCAAGATCAATGAGCAGAGAGCTTTCTCAGTTCTGCCTTTCAGTTTCTCTCTTCCAGGAAGGAAAACATTCGAGAGAGAGAGAGAGAGAAATAGAGAGAGAGAAGGAGGGAGGGAGGGAGCGAGCGAGCTAGCGAGCGAGCGCCGCGGGAGGGCGGACGGGGGCGGGCGCGCCGGCCGCGGGTGGGAGGAGACACGCGAGGCCGGCCGGCTGCGCCCGGGTCGCCGCGCCGCGACCCGCACACCCCACGCCGTGCTCGCCGGCTCCCACGCCCCCGCACCTCGCGCCCGATCCGCGCGTTCCGAAGACCCCCCTCCCCCTCGGGCGGCCGCCGCCGGCGATGCTGCAAGAAACTTCTTAAATGACCGCGTCCCGCTGCCCCGCCGAGCGTTTCTGGGTTGGGGAGAGGAAAGGAAAGTGGAAAAAAACTGAGAACTTCCTGATCCCTTTCGCTGTGAGACATGTCTGAGACTCCTGCTCAGTGTAGCATTAAGGTAACGATCGGATTCTCTTCCTTCCCCCTTGGGCGATCGGAACCCCCTTGCCCCGGGGCTGCTGGTGCAGTTGCTAGGCTCGCGGGGGAAATTATTTGGGGCGCGAGGGAAAGAAGATGCAGCTCGCGGCAGCGGCTGTACCCTTTAGTGTAACCTTGCTACACCCCTCTCCCGCCGAGCTCCTCCTGGGTTCCTGGGCCCCCCACCCCACTCCCTTGCTTTTTTGACAATGTAATGCGGCTCTCAGTTGGTAGGAGGAACCCGGCTTGTCTTCAGATCTGTAGAGCACCTCCGTAATTAGTGCGCTTAAAAATAAGAACGGAGAAAGAAAAACCCCTTCTCCTTATTCCTACGCCTACCAGGAGATTGAATTGTAACTTTTGTTCCCGAGGGGTGGTCTCCCTAGGGAAAAAGTTCTAGGGGCCCCCGCTTGGAATGGTGTTTCTCTCCTCTCTCCTCTCTCCTCTCCCCCTCCCCCCCCAATCACAAGAATTTTATTTTACCCTCTTTTCTGATTGTGATTGCAAGTGCTAAGACAATCTTGGTGTCAGCTTTTCCTGGGCATTGCACAATGAAAAAAAAATTAAACCAAGGTGAATAAAGTTGCTGAATCGTTGTTTTACTCTAGTGCATATGAAAGTTGAGCAATCTGAAAGTAGAAAACTCCTGTGATGCAGGGTGGAAAAGAAGCGGCTAGGCAAAATGACCTTCTCTGACAGTCCGAGCTGGTGTTGAAAAGCTGCCATCTCTGGGCTCCCTGGCCTGTTCAGGAGGGATATTTGCAAAGCCTTCGCCTTCCAGGTAGTCCCGTATGGCATGCATGCACACACGGTCTATCTACATAGGCTTTAGTGCTGTAGTTCATTGCTTTTAAAAAGTTGTTGTGAAGTTTGCCACCATTGGGAGGCAGAATGATTTGTCTGTCTCCCCAGTTTTTTTTTTCCCCGTGCTGCATTTATTTCAAGGTTCTGTCAGTTACCAGGAGGCAAGTTTTCTGCTCTCTGTGCAAGGCTGAAGTTTCTCAAGTTTTCTGAGGGTTTGGCCTATGTGTCTCTTGCCTGGATGTTGCGGAAACAATGGGCAACTAGCCTGTTTTCTCTGCTCTGGGAAGGTAACAGCGTTTCATCCAGGATCTATGGGAGGGAAAGGTATTTTGTCACCGGCTTGCTAGTTTTTCATCATTAGAATCAGACCTTAGTGTTTCTTATCAGGAATGATGGTCATGGGTTTGAAGTAAGGAGGGTGGGGACCTAGAAGGTGCATTGGTGTCTGTTTTGTGCCTTGCAGAAGAGCAGAGGAACTTTTTGGCCTTTTGTGTTTGTGAGTATCTGGGGTAGGCTTTGGAGCCGTGAGTGCCTCAGTAAAGAATTTAGGATGCCGAGATACTTTTTCCTTTGCACTGGAAATTAGATTCTTCATCGAGTTCAGGAAAAAAAAATGTCGTCGTATAGATAATCTAATTTACTTCACACTTCATAACAAAAACAGAGGTAACTAAATAATAGGGTATTAGGTCAGTAAATTGTGTTTGGCTCGATGGCAGTAAACCTGACAGCAGAAAAATCTGGACCAGCTGCAGCCCAGCAGCTTCTGATTGCAAACAGCACGCTGTGGTCTATCCTGTGACTCCTCCAACCTCTTCTAAACTGAGGGAGGGGGGCATGGCTGCAGTTCTGATATGCTCTTGCTGGAAGCAGAGTGCCTCTGTTGAACGAACGGACGACCGGACGGCCTGTGTCGCTGCGCCCCAGTGGAGAGAAGACCTAAAACATGTTACGAAGCCAAACCCCACCAGAACACATCCTCATGTGTGACAGGGAAGTGGTATGCAATGTGCGACCTCATTCTTTTCCTTATTATCTTAGGTTGTTTTGTTTTGTCTTGTTTGGGTTTTTTGTTTTTTTTTTTTTTTTGTTTGTTTGTTTTTAAACTTTGGTCCTGGGAATGGAGCACAGAACCAACCGTGTATTACATGGGCTAGCTGAACCCTGCTCTTTCTTGAACGGTAACCTTTTTGCGTACCTCTTATTATTGTTTATTTTATCAGTGTCTAATGTGTCTTCCAAGTGGGTTTATTATTCTCCACCACCTATGCGAGTGACATTTTTTTTTTAAATTCGTTTTGGACTGTTATCTGTGGAGACAGTCTGTGAATGCTTGCCTAGGCCGAGGGTGTTTTTAGGTGTGTGTGCGCATGAAGAGTATCTCCCCTACGTGGAGTTGCTTGAGTTTATCCTGTTCCATAATACACCGTGGAGATCGAGGGCCAGGATTAGTTCAGGTCATCCGAAAGTGCTCCAGTGATGTGGGGCTTCATTTAGTCCTTGGGATGTGGTACTGTGATTCGGTGAGGGAAAAAAAATGTGTACTAGCAAGTCCCAAGTAAGTTGCTTGCTTCTAGGGACGTTACTCGAGCCGGGTAGGGGCTAAACTTTTCCTTGAGGTGGGGAATGCAAGTGAGTCTTTGAAGGATGCTGTGCTGGGCTGAAGGAACAGGAAGGCTGCCTTTGAGGAGAGATTTCCCTCACTCCTGAGACCTTCCCTATCTGCTCTCCTGCAGCACAAACAGCTGGTCGGCAGCAGTAAATTCCTCAGCAGCTGGTGAGGTGGAAGCCACAGGAGCTTGGCCAGAGGCAGCCACAGGGGGGGTGGGGTGGGGGGGAAGTACTTTGTTTACTTTTGAGCCCTTGTCTGTTCTGCTAGGAAAGACAAGAGTCGGACCAGGGTGGAGTTTCCAAGGTGAAAGTTTCTGAATTGGTCAATCAGTGACACCCATGTAAGACCATTTAGACCATTTGAGTATAGGTGGCGGACAGAGTGAGGCAGGGCCTTGTGTGACACTTTTACAGTCTAGGAGAGAAGCTTCCCCTGTAGGCTGGGGTCATGCTGAGTGGCTTGGAGCCTTCTTGTTGGTTCTCTGTGACAGCCCCTCTGTGAGTGCTGTGACATTATCCTCTGTTCCTCACTGGTGGGGTTGGCTGACCATCTGTAAGAAGTCAGGTATTTTTCCTTTTGTTTTGTGTACCCCCCCTCCCCAGAAGATCAGGCTTGTCACAGGACAAAGGCCAATAGTTTGGCTTTTCCAACCATCAGCCATCACCTCCAAGGAACCTGTTCACTTTTAAATTCAGCCAAGTAACAGTGGAAAGTGGTGCGGCCCAGGTGACACCGGCCTTTTGCAAGGCTTGGCACAGACATAGGCACACAGGCACACGGGCTCATTGGTTGAGCTGATCTGGCACACAAAAGCTAGTGGTACGATGCCCCTGGCCCTTCTTTTCCTGTTTTCTTATCAGTTCACATTTATGATAGGATGAAATTCTCATTTAAAAAAAAATATGTTCTGGAGGCGGTCTAGATGTCTCATTCCCTTGGGTTATCGAGGGTGATCTTGGTGCCTGTTTCTCACCCGGCAGCCGGTGCAGAAACATTTCTGTCCTGTTTGCTGACTCCAAGTGAGGTGTGGAGGACGTGAGTGCCCCTTCCTCTCTGCCCAGGGATCACCTCATTTAATACGGTTTTCCTGTTGCCTCTCAAAGCTCGAGCTCTGCCTGGTCTCTGTCCAATAAGTAAAAGGATTTTGATATATATTACTAACACGATGGTAATTATGACAACCTCAGAAACTGCTTCTGCGTCTAAGCAAAAGAAAGGATGTGAGATGAGAGTGGTGATCGCCTCACATTCGAGGGAAGATCAGGTTCAACCTTGGCCACGGAGTAAGCTAGAGGCCAGCCTGTCTTTAAAAGAAAATAAAATAAAAAATAATAAAAAAGAGAGACTTAGTAAGCGAACAAAATGGCTTGTGGGATCGCTATAAAGACTTAGCTTGTAGGGTTTCCCGTTTCTCTCACAGTAGAACCTGGGAACTTTTCAGATATTGAGAGTTAAGTCGGAATTGAGAGATCTTAGCCAGACCCCGAGCCACACTCTTCTGTGTTTCACAGCTGGCTTCTGAGACCTAAGTGGGTTGCTTTAGCCCATGGATGACTGAACCAGGTTGGAACACAGGCCCACAGGGTCTCAGGCCACCACCTCACATTCTCAAGGTTCACCGTGTGTCTGTAAAAGGCCAGGGAAATCTGATACAATGGGCTGTGCTCTCTGGCACTTCCTAGTGTGGTCCATTTTAATCACAGGGCAGCTGGTCCGAGGGCACAGAGCTATGTGCCCTGGAAGCTGAGGTGTGTGGGAACAGTGGGCCGCCAGGGTCTAGTCAGGTGTGAGGGGCGGAAGTGGTAGGAGGTGGGGATGTGGGAAGAAGGGCCTGCTGGACTTGGTATTTGGCACCACGTTTTGCAGCGATACCTGGTAGGGTGGGTGCATGAGAGCCTGGAAGTTCCACTGTTGGATGAAGCATTGCTACCTGCTGTCATGTCACCTCTTGATAAACCCGTGGGTGAGCCACAGGCTGCCTCACCCTGAGCCGGGCAGACCTTCACTTATGTCTCCTAAGCACTCTTTTTAAGAATTCTGAGAGCCATTTTAGAGTGCCAAAGGGAAGAGTAGGTAAAGTGGGGGTTGGGGGGCTATACCTTAGCTGTGAGCGGCAGGCAGAGAGAGCTAAGACATGTTCTCAAACACATGGGGAGGGGCAGGGGGAGAGGCAGCTGGATGTTACTTGTTGATCCAATTTCATTTTATTACTGGCTTTTAGAGGTTGGCCTTTATTGGAACGGCTCCCCCAGTGGTGGGGGAGTCTGGACCACAGGAAGACACTTAGAATGTGGGCGATAAGGTGGGATATATACTCTTTTCTGTGAATACCACTTTAGAAAAACACCATGACTTGGTCTCCGGCAGAGTCCGTCCTTGCTGTAATGTTCCGATAGACTTGAGGATGCAATATTTATTGAAAAAGAGTGTGATTTCTCTTCAGTGTTCCCACGCCAACGGGAGCCCAGCTTGAAGATTGTTCGTTGCCAAACCTAGTATTTGGGGAGAGAAAGGCTAGACTAAATTAGGGGAGAAGTTAGAATTACAGCCTATTAAAAAGCAAACACATTTTATTGATTTTTCTGTACATTCGGGAACCAGACTAATAAAATAGTGTTTATTGGGACATCTCAGAATGAGCCCCCATGAACAGGCAAGTGACTTGTGTTCCGTGCCATCCACTGCGTAGGACTGAGTACAGCCGTGTGCTTGAAACTGGCCTTCTGGTGTTGAAATATTACCACAAATCTATCATTTGCCCTGTTAATTCTCTGGGTTACCCTTTCATCTTTGACAGTGAAAATATGCGGCACAACCTGGTCTGGTCCCAGGGATTTGCCGTCCTTTTGGCATAAGGAAGAAGGCCTTACTGTGTAAAGTAGGGACGCCCCATGTTGATTCAGCTAACTGCATGGAGTCCTAATTGCCCGTGCTTGTGAAAACCGCAGAACCCATGCGAAAACTTAGGGAACTTTATAAACTCCCTGTAATTAAAAGTGTCTCATTGCTGTTCTAGTGGTCGTCTTTCCCAAGGCAGCCAGCTCAGGTATACAACTCTGTAGGACTTCTCCCACTTCCTCCTCCTCCTCCTCCTCCTCCTCCTCCTTTGCCTCGAGGCCTCCTTCACCAACACCACCATCGCTGGTTGCATACTAATCAGAGTTATCCTGATGTGTTGAGCTTAATGACCTCATTCCCTCTTCACAGTCTATCCTGGAGGCGGTTTCCCTCCCGATTTTACAAACCCAGGAACCGAAGCCAGAGAGGTTAAGTGATCTGCCTCAGATCTCTAGGCTTGTATGCCTGGTGGCAGTACAAGGCTGAGACACTGCATCACAGGTCTGCAGCTCCCAGTGACTGTTTCGAGCTGTAACCGCCTTCAGGAAGCAAATTAGGAAACTCAGAGTGATGGGCCTATGGGTCATCACCGTAGCTGAGGCAGAGAGAGAGAGAGAGAGAGAGAGAGAGAGAGAGAGAGAGAGAGAGAGGGCAGAGAGGCAGAGATGGAGCCAGGAGAGGTCTTGTGTTTCCTCTGCTTGTTTCTGTTGAAGGCGGGCTGCTCCTCATTCCCATTAGGACTAGCCAGATGCTCAGTCCTAGCCAATGACCTCTCTGGATGAGTGTTGAGGTGATCCATTTTCACAAGCACAGCCCCTGCCGCTCTCTGGTGGTGTGTTATCTTCCGTAGCTCTGTTTTTTGACCACCACGCTTTTTTTTCTTTTTTTTCGGAGCTGGGGACCGAACCCAGGGCCTTGCGGTTGCTAGGCAAGCGCTCTACCACTGAGCTAAATCCCCAACCCAACCACCATGCTTTTTACTCAGGAACCTCTCTCCCTCCCATCCTACTTTTTCTTGTTAACAGTTGCTCCATTAAGTGGTTTCTGTATCTGAGGTGGTGCCCTCACCCTGCCCAGGCTCAGGGCCAGGCACCCCCTTTACTGACAGTACGCCATCTTTTCTATGTACAGCGTCGTCATCATCATCATCATCACCACCACCACCAGCACCACCACCACCACCACCACCACCACCACCACCAAAAGCTTTTTGCCCAATACATGAATGTCCTCCCCCCACAAGTGTCCTCTTATTAAGCATGAACATTGTGAATGCTGGGAATCTATTTGAAATATGTGCAGATATCATTTCCCATCACTACCCAAGGCATGATTTTTTTTTTATTCTTTTCTCTTTGTATGAGCCCACCCATCTTGGACTTATTCTTTCCAGTTTACTTGAACGAAGAGAGACATTTGGGCCTTCGACTTCACAAATTTCTGGGGCTTTTTTTTTTTATTTGTCTGTCTGTTTCTTAGGTAACCCTCTCTACCCACAAGCCTGGCATTGGCTGTTGAACACAGGATCTTAGATAGGCTAAGCAAGATCTCTGCTTTTGAGCTATTTCTGTGTCCAATTTCTTTTCTTATTTTAAAAATTTATCTAGTCACTTTACATCTCAACGTCTGCCCCCTTCTCCTCCCAGCACCCGTCACACAGATCTTTCCCCCATTTCCCCTTCCCTTCTCCTTTGGGAAGGGGGAGCCCCCCCTCTGGATATCACTGTATTCAAAATTTTATATCCAAACAGCTTTAATAAGCAGATGAGGAAAATGCCTAAGTCCCTCAGCTGAGACTTAGCAGAACCACAGAGTCCTGCTGGTGCACCAGAGAAGGGCGCAGAGACAGTGTGAGGTGACACAGTACAGGTGATTCAGGGACATTCAAGGCGAATGACCCAGAAGTCTCACGAGGTATCAAAGAAACTGAGGCTCACAGCTTGTCCAGATCCCATTGCTAACTGTAGTCAAGACACCGTCAGAATCATGTGTTGTGTTTCGTTTGAGGTGCTTGTAGAAGCCATAAAAAAAAAATCAAACAAGAATTCAGACAGCATTGTGTCCCCATTATAAGTCACACACACACACACACACACACACACACACACACACACACACAGACACACACACCACTGCCCCTCCGCCTGTGTGGCACCACAGATGGGCAGGTGACAGCACTGGCTATGACTTCCAAGTTAAGTCACTCGATTTAAGAAGTGAAGAGAGGATGAAATATATTTTGGAAAGATATCCAAGGGAAAAGGGCTGGCATAAAAACAATGTTGATTTTTAAAAGGCCAAGCAAGCTTCCTGTATCTGGACGGATGATTTATGAGCACCCTCCCAAAGGAAGATGTGAAAGAACAGGTTCCTGAGGATTTATGTCCTCTGCTGGGGGGATTTTCTCTTTGTATGTGGGAGTCAGGCATAGGGAAACGACCTCATTTCCTGAATGACCCAAAAAGGACACGTTGCCCTGCTGGGCTGGTGTGAGTTCTGTCAGCAAATGTGTTCAGGGAGATGACACCGAGTCCTCCCATTTGCCTCTGAATTTAGCTTTGAATTTTATTCTGTCTCCCCTTGGTTCTTCCCTGTGTGGTTCTCGTTTCTTAAGGACATTGCTAGTTGTTGGGAGAAGGGCTCTGTTTACTGTAGACATGGTAGCACACAGACCTGTGGAACCTGGTCCTGACCTGAACTTGTTCGTGTTACTTGATCATGATCTTATTAACTCATCCAACCGATGGCACTGTGACCGCAGGCTCCTTACAGGTATTGGCGGGTGAAAGTAAGGCTTCTGTGGTCCACAGCATGTGAACCTAGAAGGGGCTTATCGTCTCGATACCCACATTTTCCCAGTTGAGAATCCAGGCTCCAGAGATGATCAGATGTGAGATTGGTAGTGCTTGCCTGAACCAAGGTCCAGGCCGCACAAGTTGGCTGGCGCCCAGCATGGTGCTCTTGCTGCCAACCCACTGCCCTGGCGACACTCAGCCATTGCTCAGAAAAGCCTTTTTTTTTTCTCTAAACTTTAATTGAGCACACAAGGCTCGGCAAGAAGGGATGAGCCGACTGCAATTACGTGACTGTACCCAATGCCTTTTGTATCTTCCAGCAGAGTTTTGAGAGAAATAGCTGATTGTGGTTCTGAGTAAGTTTTCAGAGATGAAGGAGAATGGGGGAAAAGCAAACGCTCTGCAGGTCGTGTGTCTTGACTGGAGTTATTACTCTGCTCAGGGGTTGGAACAGGCTCGTGGGTCTGCTTGCTCCTACCTACGATTGCTTGTTACTCGCAACCGGGGCTCGACTCGAAAAGCATTATGGGTTCCTTAGCCGGCTTTTGTTTCCCAGCTAATCCCATGTCTGTCTGACCACACAGCAGACACTGTGTGCTGTGAGGCGGTGGAGTCCCAGCTTCATGAGTTGGGAGTAGGATGGCCCTCAGTGGAATCTTAATTATACAGAGGAGTCTGAAAAAAAGGCGAATTGTTACCTTGAGGCATGAGGGAATTTTCATGCTTTTTGTAGCTGTTAAGAGAGTGAAGTGCCTCCTCTTAGTAGTAGTTATTTGCCGTGGACTTAAAATGACATCCCGAACGTTCCTTGTCATACACGTGTTACACGGGAAGGGGAAATACAGACTAGAAAAAGACTTGTTCTCCCCCTTTTTCACAGCCTTGTGCAAGCTCTACCCGGGCCAACATGACCTTTATAACAATAGATTGTATAGATGTTATATCTCATTTGCTTGATTTTTGTTAGCACACATTAATTATACACAATGATATTTTCATACATGCGTGTAGTGTATTTTGGGACAGAATCTCTCCTTAGCGTCATTGTCCCCTTTCTGCTCGTCATCTGTCTCCTCAACTAGTCCCCTCTTTTGCTTTCATTATCTCCGCCCCCCCCAAACCACATGAGTTTCATTAGGACTGCTTACAGGAGCGTGAATGAGGGTGTTTACGGGGGCCACAGGTGCCTTACCAGTGGCCCATTCACTGAAGAAGATACCTATTGTTTTGAGGAATTCATTTCCCACCTTATGAAAGAATGAACACATGGTCGGACTGTTGGAGAAGGAGGGTTAGCTGACCCTTCCCAGTCCTCCCAGGGGCTACCCGTAGAACCTGACTTTTCTTGTCAGCTGCCAAGTACCTACCGTGTGCGGTGGGCGATAGCAGACTGCAGGTACTGCACGTTAGAATGGTCTAGCTAAACCAGTGATCCCTGCTTCAAGCATGTCCCCTGCATGCGAGGAAACCGACTCTTGAGTATTTCCTGGAAGAGATTGAGCTGCCGATAAAAATCAGTGTTGTAATTGAAAAACCAAACCAAAAGAAAACCCCAAAAAACACCAACCAAACCCCAGAGAACATCTTGTTTGTCACAAAAGTTACCAGATTCCCCTAAAGAAGTCTTCCTTGCTCCCTAGTGAAAGTGTAAGTCTAGATGTGGCCACTGAGGGTCTGACACTGTGATAAGAAAAGACAGTGGTGCAGGGTAGCTCACCTCAGGGTAGTTGTGGCCTGAAGGTAGGTCTTGGGTCCCCAGTGATAAAATAAGTGTTAAGGTCAAGGGGACAACTTAGGTACAATATTTGCTCTTTCTTCTCTCTCTCTCTCTGTATGTGTGTCCCCCATCTGTCTGTCTGTTCATCTGTCTGTCCTTGGATTTGATTCCCAGCCCCACTCCCCAACAAAAGAAAAACCCTTCATTAGCTTCATCCTTATCATTGTCTCAAGTCTAATGGTTAATACATAGATCTCCCAGGGGTAGGACAGGGTGAAATAGGGTGGAAGCTTCGTAAAGAAGAGGGTGGGGTTACCAGGCTCTGTCCTTGACCATGTTGAGGATCTCAGAGGAGGTGATGACAGACATCTGTCTCTACATGCTGTTCATTGTAGCATTCATCTAGGCATCTTCCCCAGACCAACGCCTCAGACATTGAGGTGTGTGCTGGAGCACTGATCGCTGGTACCCTAGGGACAGACGGGAGCTTTCTTTGGGCCTCACATGTGTTTTCTGCCTTGGGGCCATTCTGGCTGGTTTTGGGAACAAGGGAACTGGGAAGGAATGGAGTTGTGGTACGTTTTGTTGCTGCTGTCTCCTTTTGATGAGGTCTTGGAGATTTAGAAATGATCCGTCGTGAATTGCTTGTTTGGCACTTTGACAAGCTCTTGAGATCTGAGGCTTTCCTGACTTAATGGGTTATAATTACCCATTGATGTAATGGCCAGTGAGGAGAGGAGAGGACATCAGGTCAGGGGTCACAGGACACCTTTTTCTCTATCTCTTGGTTCCATTCAGCAAAGAGTGTGTGGTGGGAAATGCCTTTAATCCCAGGACTTAGGGGCAGACGCAGGTAGATCTCTGAGCTTCAGGCCAGTGTCTATTTAATGAGACCCTGTCATTTGGGGGTTAGAATCTGAGTAAGTTAGACAAATTCCCCAGCCTGTGTAAGTGTCCGTTTCTCTCCAACTTTTAAGACCCGAATGACCTGACTTGGCTGAGTCCACCTCAAATCTCCGAGAATGGCCAGCTCCACTGAGCTTTGTGGCATCCGGTCCTTTCCGGAGACTACTAACTCTTATCCTTTCGGGGGAGGGGGAAGCAGATTCTGAATTGATGGGAAAGGTCAGGTGTCCTCTCCAATAACGGAGTTTCCTCTCTGAACTTCACACTCTGCTTTCTTGAGCCTCTAGGGCTCTGTGGTTGGTCAGGGCTGTTTACAAGAAGGTGTAGAGTGTACCTGTCTGCAGGCAGAAGTTGGCCGGTAGGTCAGACAGCTCTGTAACACCATGCATGGGCTTCAGTGGGAGTCTCGGTGGGCATTGAGGACCAGCAGCCTTTAAGCTTTTTCAGTGTTCCCTCTTACCCATACCGGCAGGGAGATGGGCAAAGGTATTGGAGTATGTCTCCTGGAGGACACATGCTAATGGACCCTTCCCACGCAAGCTCACCTTTCCTGAGTGCACTTTCCTAAGCTACCTTGTTCATTATTTTCTCAGTGCCGTGACAGACGCTTGACAAGAAACAAAGTAAGGAAGGCAGGCTTTATTCTGGTTCACACTGAGGGGTCAGTCTGTGACAGCAGGGCAGGAATGGGGGCGGCTGCATTTTCATTGTCTTAGTCGGGAAGCAGAGAGATGAGTGCCAGTGATCAGCTTTCTCCTCGTGTTCAGTCAGAGACCCCAGCCCTTGAGATGGTGTCCCCACATGCAGGGTCCCCTCTTCACTTAAACTCTCCCGAGAACACCCTTCTATGTATACCCCCCAGAGAGGTATGTCACCTAGGGGATTCTAAAGTCTAGTTGGGTGGATGGTGAAGATTAATCATCCTAGTGACCTACCTGTTGAAAAGAGATCATAGAGGGCCTATTGGAACACACCTTTAGCCTCAGGATTTGGGAGGCGGAGGCAGTGTCTACATTGTAAATTCCAGGCCAAGCAGGCCTATATAGTCAGATGCTCTTTCAGATAAGTTATGGATCATAGATGCACTAGCATCAGTAATAGTACACTTTGGGGTACAACACAGTTTGTTCTGTGGGGATACATGTGTGAGACATGGTCTGGGAAGGGGAGAGAAATCTCCTTAAAAATACAAGGAGGCCAAGCGAAGAGCCTTGCAGTCTAGGGGAGGACCTTGTTTTAGCAGAGGCCCCAGAGAGGCAAACTCAATGGAGTAAGTCCCCGTGATCCTTCACCGGCTCTTCTGAGAACTTGTCTGTCTTTGAGAAACTTGGTAAAATGGTAAGGCAGAGTTTCTCTCGAGGGGAATGCCCGCGTGTGCTTTTGTGGTTAGCCAGGGTGTTAAGCAGTCTGATTTAAGGGAAAGATGGTCTCTGTGTGTTTTCATTTCAGCTGTGGTCTTAAAAGGCTCACCATGGAGGAGGTGTGGGCAGATGAGAACACAGTCCTCCTGCCTCTCATTGGCTTAGATCTAGGTTATAGGTGAGTGTGAGTTCATACGCATCCTATTTCTTTTTTAAAAAATACTTTAGGTTATGTTTCTATTTGCTTCTCATGTGTGTGTACACACATGCTGTGGCATGCGTGTGGAGGTCAGAGGGCAGCTTTCGGGACTTGGTTCTTTTCCTTCCGCCATGCGGTGATCCTCAGGTGGTCAGGCTTGATGGCAGGTGCCCTTACCCACAGGTCTTACCGACCCCAGTCTGTTTCTTAGATGTTTATTTAGAATGATTTGCAGAACTGTATTTGGGCAAATACACACATAACACGGGAATGCCAGAAAGAATTCCGTTCCATAGCTCTTGTCCCCAAATGGATGGCTGTGATTTTTCTTAGCATTTCATATTAGTGGGCTTTCCCCTCCTCCCTGTTTTTTTTTCTTCAACTTGACACAAGCTAGAGTCATTTTGGAGGAGGGACCGTAGGTTGAAGAATTACCTCCTCCAGACTGTCCTGTGGGCATGTCTGTGGATGTCTTGTAGAGCATCTTGTTGATTACTGGTTAAGGCAGGGCCCTGTGGGTGGTACCACCCCTGGGCAGGTAGTCCTTGGTTATGTAAGAGGACAAACTGAGCAAGACCTGGGGAGCAAGACAGCAAGTGGCTCTCCTCCCTGGCTTCTGCTTCAGTTGCTGACTGCAGGGACCTGTTTGGAGTTCTTGTCCTGAGTTCCCTTCAGACTGAACCTGTAAGCAGGAGCGAACCCTTTACCCACCCCAAACTAGTTTCGGTAAAATCTCTTAACATACCAGCCGAGAAGCGAACCGGGAGACACCCTTCAACCTCTTGGGGATGTCACGTGTTGACAGGATGATGGGGAAGTTCTCACTACCCTCTGGGTAAGGGTGAGGCAAATGACAGCCCATTTGACAGGGCTTGGGCTGTTGACCAGCCCTGACATTCCAATGCTTCTCTTTCACTGCTTGTGGGAAGGTGCATCTCTTCATTTTTCCCCAGGGCACAAATGCTAAGCTCCGGGGGAATGTGCAGTTTTAGGCACACTCCTTGTCCACATCCGTGTAAGCACCAATGGCCTCATAAAGTGCTCTGGAAGATTTTTCCACTCTCCACATCTATAAAGCAGATTCTTTTGGGGGGGGGCGGGTAAAGGTTCCCAGGTAAAGCCACAGAGGACCAAAGCTTAAGAACCACCGTTAGAGGTTAGAATCAGTGCTGCTCTAGAGAGAACAACCTGAGGCCCGCTGACACAATGGCTTCATGCCCAGCATTTAGCTTTAATCAGGACCTGTATGGTATGGCTTGCGATTTCTTGGGCATCACTCTGCTCCCCCCCCTCCCCACAAGAGTCTATTCTCGTGACTCGGTTTGCATATATGTGCATGTTCATAGCATCGCAAGTTACAGAAATTATGGTGTCGTCTGTTTTTGTTAGCATAGAGAGGAAAAGATTGCACGAAAATCCAGCCTTGTTGTAGCAAAGAAAACCTTACGTATAGATGTAAAATATATCTCCCTGGAGGGTTGGCTTTGCGATGGGCTATAAACGGATTGTTAAACAGCAAGCCGAGGGGCTGTTAGCAAGCTGTCTCTAAGAGCATCTCCTGGTCTCGTCTGAAAAGGTAATGTGGACATATTGTAGCTATGAAATAGTTTGCCTGTGGTGATTGTATGTTGATAGATTGTGTGCGTGCGTGTGTGTTCGTGTGTGTGCGTGTGTGTGCGCTCGTGCTCGGTGGTGAACAGCCTGAAAAGATAATTTTACAATGTTATTTGCTTCTATGTTTGTATTTGCCTCCTAAACCGGACAGTGTTTGAATCCTGCCTTTGCCTTTTGAGAAGCTGGCTTAAAGGAACAGGTGTCTGGTCAACTACAGGGAGTGAACCAACTCAACTTCAAAAAGCTCCAGCATGTTTTTATAACACCTTCGAATATAACAACTGCCTTAAAAGATTCATGCCGTAGAATACCCGGGTAACAGGCAAATTGCCTCCTCGTCAGCAGACACGCATTTAAATTCACAGAGCAGCAAGGCAGGGTTCCCTTCCTGTGTCTGCTCTCCCTCGAACCTCTCCTGACGTTCAGCCGAGAGTGGGTCTGCGCAGGTGCCTGCTGCCGTTGGGTCTCTAGTGGAAGAGTCCTTTCTGGTTACTAGGAGGCTTCTAGGACGAGGATAACAGCTGCCACGTTAGGAAACAGGTGTCTCTTCTAATCCTCTGACTGGATCAGCTTGTTACCCTGGCAGTGCCTTATTAGTACTGTTTTTATTTATTTATTTTTCTCTCCCACGTAAGCCAGCCCCTGCCAGGAGGTGCTGGTGAATGGGATGAGTGCCAGGGGACACGGCGACTTTTCTTGGGAGAGGTTTCTGTTAGAAGGTTCTGCTTAACCAGTCATGTTATAAAGAGAGGGCTGGGGAAAAAAAATCATTTGGAATATAAGTCACAGGGGAGAAGAGGATAGTAAATGGATGGTCTCTCCGGGTCACCTCTCCAGTGTAAAGTCAGAGCTGCCACAGAAGTGAATGATGACCCTTCTCTTGTCTTCTTGTCTTCGGCCTGTGAATAGTCGTATCCATGGTTGCTGGGTGGTGGTGGCTGTTGTCTTGAGACTGGGTTTCCATTAGTATAGGCTGACTTTGAACTTGCTATGTATGCAGCCCCAGGCTGGCCTCAGACTCCTAATACTTCTGCTTCCCCCCACCTACTAAGTGCACAGATTACAAGTGTGCACCACCAGGTCTTGTCGTCGAACTGTCCGTTTGTCAGGTTTCTGAATCTGAAGCTTTAAGATGGCTGGTGTGCTATGTTTGCCAGTCAACGAGACCATCTAGTTATACCTCAGGTTAAGTCTGCTCCGCTGTTGCTGGCGTGCTTCTGGTCCCGCCGCATCTTCTTGCTTCCTTTTCCTCTTGGTCTCCACCTTGAGCCCTGGCTCAGTCAGGGTCACTACCGCTGTGAACTTGGGGAGAGAATGGTTCATTCCGCTTATACCACATCAGTGTTCACTAAGGATGGAGATCAGGACTGGAACTTAAACCAGGCAGGAACCTGAAGGCAGGAGTTGATGCAGCCGCCATGGAGGGGTGTTGCTTACTGGCTTGCTTAGCCTGCTCTCTCACAGAACTCAGAATGGAGGCCACTAGCCATAATTGGCTGCGTCCTCTCCCATGAATCACAGATTAGGAAAATGCCCTACAGGCTTTCCTGCAGTCAAATCTCATGGAGGCTCTCCCTTCCTTCCTTTCCTTCTTTTATTGGTTATTTTATTTTATTTATATTCCAAATGTTATCCCCCTTTCCTGTTTCCCCTCCCCAAGCCCCCTATCCCATCCCCTCTCCCCTCCTCCTTCTATGAGGGAGCTCCCCTACCCACCACCCACTCCAGCCTCATCACTCTAGCATTGGCCTCTGTTGGGACATTGAGTCTCTGCTGGACCAAGGGCCTTTCCTCCCATTGATGCTAGATAATGCTGTTCTCTGCTACCTATGTGGCTGGAGCCATGTGTACTCTTTGGTTGGTGGTTTAGTCCCTGGGAGCTCTGAGGGGGGTCTGGTTGGTTGATAATGTTGTTTTTTCTATGGGGTTGAAAACCCCTTCAGCTCCTTCCCCTAACTCCTCCATTGGGATCCTTGCACTCAGTCTGATGGTTGGCTGCGAGCATCCGCCTCTGTATTGGTCAGGCTCTGGCACAGCCTCTCAGTGAACAGCCATACCAGGCTCCTGTCAGCAAGCGCTTCTTGGCATCGGCAATAGTGTCTGGGTTTGGTGTCAGCAGATGGGATGGATTCCCCGGGTGGGGCAGTCTGTGGATGGCCTTTCCTTCAGTCTCTGTTCCACTCTTTGTCCTTTCTTTTTTTTTTTCTTTTTTCTTTTTTTTCGGAGCTGGGGACCGAACCCAGGGCCTTGCGCTTGCTAGGCAAGCGCTCTACCACTGAGCTAAATCCCCAACCCCTCTTTGTCCTTTCTTAATTGAAGTTCCCTTCTCTCAGATGACTTTAATTTGTGTCAAGTTTACATAAACACTACCCAGCACAGACCACTGTCAGGCTATCCTGGAGTAATTCTTTTTAACGAGAAGGTCTTGTAGCACTACTCTAATCCCAACTCCACCCCATTTGACCTCAGACTCTCTGTATAGCTAAAACTGGCTCCAAACTCTTGATTTTTCTGCAGCCTTCTCCCAAGTGCTGGGATCCATTCCTGGCTCTGGACTGATTCCTTGCAGCTCATTGTTTTGTCAAGCGAGGCACTCGACGGTCTACTTTCTAATACTGTGTTCCCCTTCCCCTCACAACAATACAGCCCACTCAGATGCTACTGCTCTTGTCCCAGACCATATGCTGAACTTTCATGTCTGGAATCTTCCCCTGATCTTCTCTCTCCCTGGCAGCCTTCTTGTTATCCGAAGCCTATTTTTCAAAGCCTTCTCTGTGGGTGCCAGGCACGCCATTCCCACAACTCATTGAACTTGCCTTTTGTGATTGGCAGTGATCCGGTTATAGATGACTGGCTTATTATTCTCGATGGTCTGAGAGCCCAGACAGGGCAGGAATCTAATGGACTCATTCTTATATTTTCTGTTTCCAACACGGTGCCTAGAAGGGAGGCAGGCACCTTGAATCAAAAAAACAAATTGGGGGTGGCGAGTTGGGGGAGACAGGGCCTTGTATAACTCAGGCTGTCCTCACTAACTACATATGAAAGATGGCCTTGAATGATTCTCTTGTTTCTACATGCAGCTCTGGGATTATAGGTGGGCGCACACAGTTTGTGGGAGCTGGGAATTGAACCCAGGGCTTTGTGCATGCTAGGCAGGCACTCTAGCAACTAAGCTAGAATTAGATTTCTGAAACCAGTTAGCATTTACTTAGTGTCTATTAAGTGCATGCTGGGTTTTGGAATGTGAAACATGAAGTCTTTGTACTGTCGAGGTCCTGAGGAAGTTCTCCTTGTAGATAGAAGGTGGAAATAATCTTGTTGGAGCTCTATGGAAGACAATAGGGCAAACACGACACAGTCCAGCCCCAGGACTGTTCCTCCAGCTTGTTCCCTCCATAGTTGATCAGCACTGATGACCTGGAACCTTCTGTGAAGTTTGTGATTACCTTTTGAAGTAGAGTATGGCCCTGCCCTTGCCCCTGGGTGGGTTCTTCTCAGCTTTCTCTAAAGCCTGTGTTTCCTTCGGTGCTGGCACTGGTACCAAGAGGAGGAGGAAGTCTTCGGCGCTCTTAGTTTCACAGCAGTGCCTCGGGGATACACGAGTGGGAATGACTGCGGTTCCACAGCACTGGGAAAATATCTTTGTCTTATCCTTGGTGTGGCAAGGAACATCAACATTTCTGTCTGCAAAGGGCGACACTGCAATGTGTGCTCATACAGCAAATCCTTTGGTGTCTTCGGGTGTCCTGTCTCCTCCGTAGGATTTCATACATGTGAAGTTGACCAAGTGGGAGCAGTTCCAAGAGACCCTGAACCTTCCACACAAGCCCAGAAAGACTTCTTTTCTTTTCTTTTCTTTTTTCTTTTCTTGTTGCCGTTGATCGACTGATAGCTGGGAAATTAAGCTGTGGGAGAAGTTCCAACTTCCTGAACCCAACCAGACCCCAGCACAGATCCTCGTATAGTTCCCGCTCAAACCGTGCCAGTTTTTTTCCTGATCACCTGCCAGGGACTCTCTCCCAGCCTCACGCTGCAGCTGCCTGCTGGCCCTGCTGCCCTTTACCTCACCTTGGCTGCAGGTGAGTAGGTCCCCATACTGCTTCTCTTCATCTGTCAGTCTGCTCAGGGAGTCTGGGTTGCCTTGTCTCTCTCTCTCATGGATGCAGATGAGGTCCTTGCACCCAGTCAGCTGGCAGAACGTGCTGTTTGGCCACTTGGAGAGAAGGGAATTCTAGACCCATGTGCAGATGCGAAAGTGCATACTTCAGAAGCTGCCAGGGTAGAGGGGTGACTCCTGAGGGCAGGAGGACACTGTCTTGGTACCCCTCATGCTTTGACAGTGTGGTGCTGTCAAGGTTCTTGTCGTAGGCATTACTGAAAGCCTGGCTCAGTCTTCTCTCCACTTTCACCCTCATCCAACACAGTGGCCATGCAGCAGGGAGATCCAGGGCGCAGCAAGGTGGGACCTATCATTTGTTCCCAATAGTAAGGCACAGCCTCACCCTGAGACTACCTCTGTTTGATACTGTGGAAATTTGCCATCCTTGTTCTAACAACAAACTTTTAAACTTTTGAACTTTCGTGACTGGAATTGATACAGATTCTCTTGACATTGCTTTAAAATTAATCTGCCATGGAGGGGAGTTCAGGGCTTTTTTTTTTTTAGTTAACATGTCTTATTGTAAGATTTTTCACTCATTTATGTCATTGGACTTTGGTGTCTTGCTTGCTTCCCCAACCCTGCTCTCTCAGTTTTCCTCCCTGCTCTTGTTGGTCCCCTCCTGCCCCAAATAGCCCCTCTTCTGTTTTCATATATATGTCATAGATATAGATAACACTCTATCTATCTATCTATCTATCTATCTATCTATCTATCTATCTATCTATCTATCTAGATTCTGCATATGAGAGAAGAAAGGTAACATTTGCTTGGTAGGACCCCTTTCTTTTTCTTTGGCTTGGGTGGACCCTGTTTGTCATTAGCCGCTGAATACAAAGAGAATATCAAGTGTCCTATTCTGCTCAGGAAGGCCGCCCTCCTGTCTGACCCCAGCAAGAGTTAACTCTGTATTTAGGCTCTGGATTGCCCTTCTTTCTCCTTCCTTCAGCCTCAGTTCCAGCTGTCTTCTGCATGACACCAACTACCAGAGATGCCACCTGTGCCAAGGGTCTTCCCTGGATCGCCTCCTTTATGCTCCTGGGCTGGTGTTGAGAAGGTAGTTAGTGGGTTTTTCTTTTCTTTGCAGCGAGTGGCAGGATACTTAAGCCTCATGCTTCACGGCAGAATCTGAGATCAGGAAGGAACCCACCCCTATGTCATAATTGTACAATTGCCCAACCAGGTAAATACACGTATCACGCACACACCACACGCACAAATGCACCACAGACACACAGACACAGACACAGACACACAGACACAGACACACACACACACACACCACAAACCCACCGTACACACAAATGCACCACAAACACACACACACACACACACACACACACACGCTACAAACCCACCACACACACAAATGCAACATACACACAGCATATATATATATATACACACACACATACATAACACACATACATACATACATAGATACATACATACATACTACACACTACTCACACACACAAATGCCTGCCTCTATACTAAATATCATTGCACAATTGCCCAACTCAGTATGCTACTTCTGGTAAACACCACACACACACACACACACACACACACACACACACACACACACACACACACAGATACTGGAGGGATCCTCTCGCTATACAGCCTGCAGTTGCCAGCCTCAGATTGTCTTTGTAAGTAGCTAGTAAGTCTGGTCTAGAAGTGAGGGGTGTGGATGGACTTTTCTGGTTTGTATAAGGGTCAGGCTGTGGAGCCTCCGGTGCAGTGGGATGGTTACTAGTGATTCCCAGGCTGCCACTGCCTTCCTTCCCATCTATCTCCCATGGCACAGCACTTCCTTCTGTCTCTATTATTAGCTTGCTTAGCTTTTACCATTCAGCTCCCCAAGTCTTCCCATTCTTTCTCTCCTCCCACTTTAGCCCTTCAACTCCCCTCATCTCTCAGGAGCCACCTCTCATGCTCTGTGCCTGCTGGAGCCTTTCTTTCCCTTGTTAATAAAAATAATCTTGTTTAGCCTTCTTTCATGGTGCATCAGCCTCTGGCCCGTCTCCTGTGGCTGTAAACCGTCAAAGCAGAAAGTGCCCAGGTGGGTTTCTCCAAAACGAGAGTCTGCAGCACCCCCGAGGCCTTCTGTGTCAGCAGCCATTCACTGTCCTGCCACCTTCTTGTCCCTTCTGCGAGTGGAAGGTTCTGACCCAGTCACATGCCTTTCTAAAATGACGTCATCCTACCCAAATGATGTCATCCCACCTTGTGCATTCACTGTTTTCTCTTTCCTGCTGAACTCCTTTTTCTATGGGAGTCCAGCAATTCTCTCCCTCATTATCTTTGATCGCCTGACTTTGATAAGTGGACATAATCGTGAGTATTGTATATCAAGCATGCCTTTTCCAAACAAGGAGGTTTTTTTTCTTCTTCTTCTTCTTTTTTTTTTTTTGGTGGACAGCTTTTAGTACCATAATAAATTATCATACTTGAGAAAAGGTTCGTGTGAATTATTTTTTTGTTACCGTGACCATTTACAAGTTACTGTTTTCTTTGCAGCTGACTTTGTCACATGACTCTTACTTGGTTTTGGTGAGAAATGCAGTTTTAACTTCCGTACCTGTCTTCCAAAATCATGGCTTTTGGAACTGATGGTTGAATTTTTCACAGTTAATCATTTGTAGGTGTTCAAATTTTGTTGTTTTGTTTTTGTTTTAAGACAACGGTGTCAATGTGAGTTCCTGGCTGGTCTGGGACTTGGTATGTAGACTAGCTGCAGTCTTCCTACCTCTGTCTCTCGAATGCTTCGGGATTACAGGCATGCGCCGTGAATCCCTGCTTTGTAGGATTCTTTTACCTCCAGTGCTTGGGATCAAACTTAGAGCTTGAGTGTGGTAGGTATTAACCATGGGCTTCTAGAGATCTCATGTTCCCGATGGGTTACTATGGATTCTTCTCATGTTATGACAGAGTTTATCATGTGTGCTGGCCCGATTTAAGTAGTAAAACAGCATTTCTGGACATCAGCTTCCCTTGTCACACTTTTCCTGAGGTAACCAGTCTCTGATTCTCCATTACTCATTGATGTAGTGTACCCTGCTCTCTGAGTACATGGAGAGAGATGGCGGAAAGTTGCTTCAGCATGCTGTCCTTTTAGGAATGGAAACAGAATGGGAGAGAAGAGTTAGAGAAGATGGCTTTTAGGATCAGTTTTAAGACCAAGGCAGATACATTCTAGTTCCCTTTGGTAAATGAGAAACAACCACTGAGAGACATTTAAATGACTAGGTGAATGGTCTTACATAACAGGTGGCAATTCTGTAAGCTTTACACGTAGACATTTGCCGTGTAGGGTTTTTAAAATACTCCTTTCTGAGTCTCATCATTTGCAATGACGAGCCACAATTGTTTTATTAAAACTATATATAACTTGCTTGCTCGCTCTGTCTGTCTGTCTGCCTATGTATGTATGTATGTATGTATGTATGTATGTATGTATGTATCTATCTATCTATCTATCTATCTATCTATCTATCTATCTATCTATCTATCTATCTTGGAGACAGGGACTCTCTATGTATTTTTTGCTGTCTTTAGAACTTAAGGTGTAGGCCAGGCTGGCCTCAAACTTACAAAGATCCTTCTGTCTCTGCCTCTTGAGTATTGTGATTAAAGCCATATACCACCAAAAAGCCTGGCACTATATATATCATATATATATTGTATATATCATATACGATATATATGATATATGATATATATGATATATACAATATATATATGATATACGATATATCATATATACAGTATATATCGTATATATAATATGTTATTAACACTATATTAATATATATTAATAGGTATAAACTTTAATCGATAACTAGTGGCTATATTAATAGATAGTTGGGTAGGCGAGAGACGTCATTTTTTCCTTGTTGGCCTGGCTCTGAAACAGCGATGGAGCTGGACAACTGATGCTGCACTGTTGCTTTCTCTTTCATAGGGGAGAGGTAGGTCTTTCCCCAGTTAACACCTTAAAAGGAGATGAGGAGAGAGCTGCTGGTGTAGTGGGACAATTCCAGGCTCTTTCTGCAGCAACTCTGGACTCATCAGCGTAGACTTGGGAGGAGGAAACTAGGGTTCTAAGTCAGGCACCACGATGTCTGCATGTAATTCTATCACTCAGGAGGCAGGAGCAGGTGAATATTTGCAAGCTGGAGGCCAGATCTAGTGGGCAGTCTCAGAACCGCCAGGCTGCCTAGTGAGACCCAGTTTCAAAAGAAGTTGGGGTTCCAGATGAACTGTTTCTGAAGGGCTCTGCCTAGGAGCTTTTTATAAGGGGGTCAGGGTGACGGCCCATTTACGTCACCTCTTGGATCAGTGCTAGGCTGGCTGTAGAGCGCATTGGGGTTCCTGCCCCATTGGTGAAGGGCTGTCTACACGTAGTCTCATGACCTCTGTCTAACCAGTTCTGACTGCTGCGTGCTTGTAATTTACAAGATAATTATTACAATAACAGGAT
The DNA here is from genome assembly GCF_021556685.1 of Rattus norvegicus. NCBI lineage: Eukaryota > Metazoa > Chordata > Mammalia > Rodentia > Muridae > Rattus > Rattus norvegicus. Next base: position 168,961,882 of record NC_141537.1, read on the forward strand.
TTAGTCATTTGCAGCTGAGTTTTGAGGAATTTCACACCCAACGCCCGAGCAGCTCACTTCATCAGTGTGTGCGGGGTTCCATGGCACAATTACTCTGTCCAAACTAGAACCCACTTTTTCTGACGTGACCAGCTCATTGATTTGAGTTCAGTAATCTTTAATTGGGATTGTGATTTCAGAATTACAGATCAGTTCAAACTATGTTACCTTTCTTTTTCTTTCCTCTTCCTCCTCTTCCTCTTCTTCTTCTTCCTCCTCCTCTTCCTCTTCTTCCTCCTCCTCTTCTTCCTTCTCTTCCTTTTCCTCCTCTTCCTCCTCCTCCTCTCCCTCCCCCCCACCCCGTGACCCCTTCTTCTTTGGAGGCAGGATCTAACTCTGTAGCCCGGGCTGGCTTCAGACATTCCTGATTCAGCTTCCCAGGTGTGGAGATTACAGGTCTACCAATCATATGACTCTTCTCGGCAAGCTGATTGAATGGACCCATGTTTCAGTTACTATTTATGGTTCACGTAAAGACAACCACAAGTCAGCCATTTCTATGCGAAGTGTTTCGATCGTTTTTTTTTTTTTTAAACTTAAGATGGTGAAGTAGGAAATACAATGTTTATACAATCATACTCACTTCTCTGCCCTGGCACCTGCCTGCTGGGAGCCATTCAAAGCTCATTTTAGGGTGACATACGAGTTCTGACCTCATGACTGTTCTGTTTGCTCCTTTGACAAATGTGATCACGAGGCCTTTTAACGGTGTACTCTGACTGGGGGAGTAAACCAACTTCCAACCAAACCGAGTCAACCCCTCAATCCTATTAAGCAGAAAATGCCCCAACGCCAGTATATGAAAATGCTTTTCTAGGATGAGCACAAACCATTTCGTCCTCCAAATAAAATCTATCTGCTCGCACTTGGATTGTTCAAAGGCAGATGGTAAGCAATTGAAACGGAGAGGCAAGCTGGCAGAAGGAAAAATAAAACCACGAATATCTGTACATGAAGGTGATCTACGCTCTTGCCAACCCCCCTGCAACTTCGTTAGCACAACAGTGTAGCAGTTATAAGTAGCATGGGAACTCAGACTCATATGGCTAATACAATCGTCCTCTGTTAATGGGGTGAAACAAAGCCTGCGTGTAAATATACAGTGCTGTTCACCCAAATGCAGAGCTAAAAGAGTTGAAGGCGTTATTGGCTGTAGAGCCCGAGCTCTATGCTCTCTGAGGCAGATAGCTACCTTATTGACACCTCTGCTCCCCGCTCCACCTTAATAGTGGGGCCACTGGTTTAATACTTGGCTTTGTCCAGGTACCAAGTCTTCCAAGAAAAAGAACCATGCAGCAGTTTGCAGCTTCTGATTGGCGTCACTGTGTCCTGGGGTTGTGAAAAGGAAGGTGGTGACCAGCATATTAGAGCCATCGCTGTGTGTGGGGGGCCCTGCATTGAATGCCAGGAGTGACCGAGATTGCCATGTGACTTTGGTGGGAAGGCCGCATGATGCAGAAGACCCTAGGACATCCCTCAGCCTTGTCACGGGATGGCCTTCCAGTCTCTGAAAATCCCACACTTCTTCTTAACCTTGAACTTGAGCATTCAGGGGCAGAAGGGCAAAGGGGGAGCTGGGTTCAGTGGAGGCTGGGTGTTTAGTTGCAGCAAGGCCATCTGTGGCCCAGTGGTGCCAAACTGTGGTGCTCTGAGGGTGTGTGAACCAGGGCGTCGATCCAGACTGCGGAAGGGGCAGCTCACAGAGCAGGTGGGTGTGGTGGAGGAGGAGGGGATTTGGTGGCAGGATGTGAGATGAGTTGACTCGGCTGGAAACCAGTCTGGGGATGTCCACAAGGAATAAAAGGAGAAGATCACAGAGAGGGGCCTTCTGCAGGGGAGAATTGACTGCAGGCTGGAACTGAAGAAAGGTTTGGGCTTCCACAAGCAGTCACTTGTGGGAAAATATACTCCAGAGGCCTAGCAAAGGCTGTAGAAAGGGAGGGGCGTGTGTGTCAGTTTTCAACACCTGGAAAGAGACTTTCAGTGAGGGATCACCTACATCGGGTTTTGATTGCTTCTGTCTTGATCATCTCAATTGGTGTTGGAAGACCCACCTTGAAAATGGCTGGTACCGTTCCTGGGCTTTAGACCCTGGACTTCGTAAGGGGGGGAGAGAGAGAGAGAGAGAGAGAGAGAGAGAGAGAGAGAGAGAGAGAGAGAGAGAGAGAGAGAGAGAGAGAGAGAGAGAGCGCGAGCTGAGCACTAAGCACGGGTGCATTTGTTCCTCTCTGTCCTCGACTGTGGTTGTGAGGTACCAACAATCCCAAGCTCCTGCTGCCATGGCTTCCCAGCATCCTGGGATTGTGAGCTAAAATAAACCCCTTCTCTCCTAAATCGCTTTATGCCAGTGTATTTTGTCACCACCACACAAAGGAAACCAAAGCAAGGGGGGTCGTGGAAAGGAGAAGTCTTACGTAAAGAAAGGTGAGAGGATCAGGCCTAACCTTTTGGACTTCAAAAGGTCATTCAGAGTTCCTATGTGAAGTATCCTTGAAGTCCTGATTAAAGAAAGTATGCTGTTGGGCGGATGCATTCCTTCAGGAACCCCATACCTCTAAATAGTATAATTGTAAGTCCATAATCACTGGTCACTTTCCTCATCGGGGAGCGTGTCTCGCCCGTACCTCTTACCATGTTTTCTTGGGGAGTGGGGAGCTAATGGGCCTGTTTGATCTTGGCTAATGACGCCAGTGACTCATGTGTAGAATAGATGGTTTCTTTCCTTCTTTCCATTCACACTCAGATCCAGGGAGTTTAAGGGACAGGACTTAGATGAGTTGAGCATTTGCTCTAAGCAGGTATATTTCTACTAACTAGTGCCAGACTTCCACAGACAGTTTGTCCCAGAGCAGTGTCTCCTCACTCGCTGCCTTTCTCGAAAGTACTTAAGAGTGATGCATATTGGACACATCGCTTGGCCTGTACCTTGGGGACAGGCAGACTACCCCTGCAAACAATGCACGGAATTCAGCTAACAATAAAGAACAGCTTGTGCGCGTGGCCAGATCACTTGCTTCCTTCCTGTCCTGCCTGGGTTTTTGAGAAGTTCTTGCTTATGAATTCCACAGGCTCTGGGACACAGCCTATAATCTGCCAGAGGATGTTCAGATGGCTGTGTGGAGGAAGAGGGAAAGCAGGGATTCTGAGCCAGGGAGCAGATGGCTGGCCTATGACCTGGGAAGGGACGCTTCATCTCCGAAAATTAAAATGCGGCTGTTTACCCCCTTTACACGGAGTTTTCCTTCAGGGGTGCCCAGTCTCCAAGGTGGAAAATTCTAGAACTGATACTTCCCTCGAGGGTAGACGCACAACTTCATGTGTCGCTTTCTGTGAGGCTCTGCAAAAAGAACCTGAGAATTTTCTCTGCTCAGCCCCGTGTGTGACCCTTCCCAACTGTGCAGTGTGGTCAGAGCCCAGGGGATTTTGTGGGTTTGTTTTTGGTGTTTCCCTGTCGTGACCCAATTGTTCAGTCTGGCGTTTGAGAGACAGCTGTTTTCTGAACTTCTTTTCAAGGAAAGCTTGTCCTCTGGCTGGGTCGGAGGGGACCTGGAGGAGTAGAGGTGTCTGATGCTTATGAGGCCTGTTTCTGAATCAACCAATGCTCGCTTCCCTAAGGGAAGACAGGTACTTGTTGATCACCTGGTGGTGGTTATAGCCCCAGTCATTGTTTATTGAAGATACTTAACGTGCTGTGCTTTGGGTTGGCAGAGCTGGCCCTTCATCAGCCCCGGGGACAAGCTAATCCTCTAATGTGCATATATTTGTAACCAGTTGTATATGTAGCCAACAAATTGATTGGGTCTCATTCTCCAACCTGTGAAAGTTTATTATCACAAGCAGGGGGAACAATGAGGGGAAGGGGAAGATTGACAGTGTAGTTTAAAGATAGGTGTGTGAGTGTGTGTTGTGTACTCAAGTGTGTGTGTGTGTGTGTGTTTTATAGATAGGTGTGTGTGTGTTTTATAGATAGGTGTGTGAGTGTGTGTGTGTGTCTGTGTGCGCATGTGTGTGCACATGTGTGTCTCTGAGGAACATTTTCTACATGTACGTGCAGAAGTGAGAGGTAAATGCGGAATCCTTTATGTGATCCTGTCAGATCAAGATCCCTTTTGGTTTTGTGTGTATAACCACAAAATTGGACATAAAACTAATATTCCATATATATTTGTTGAAAGAACGAGCGTGTCTAAAACAGATCGTGTGAATCAGTGTTATGGTTAATGGGGTGAAGGGGCTTGCTGTGTGAGCCTCAAGGCCTGAGTTCAATCCCCAGAAGCCATGTGAAGGAGGAAGGGAAGAGCCAACTCCACACCATTGCCCTCTGCCCTCCAGATGTGTACACGAGGCTCTCCTCCACGCACGTGTGCGCACATACATACATGTGCGCGAGTACACACACGCACACACGCACACACGCACGCACACATGCACGCACACACATGCACACACACACACCACAGACACACACTACACACACAGACACACACACACATCATATACACACACAGACAAAAACACACACCACATACCACACACACACACACACACACACCACATACCACACACACACACACACACACACACACACACACCAAATTGCGTGCCCCTCTGAGACTGATGCTGGGCTCCAGGATTCAGCTGAACTGTTGGCAAGGGTGATGCCTGTTTGCAGCAAGGCCAGCTAGAGTGGGGGACTTTAGACGTTTTCTTCTGCAGGGAGAACAGAGGGCAGTTTTCAAATTTCCCTTGTGTCTTCAGATTCTTGGGTCGTGTGTGAGAGGCACTGGGGTGGTTCTCAGACTGAGTTTCTGCTCGTTGTTAAGTCCTTTGATCAGGACTACAGCAGAACTAAAACTCTGCTTCCTGCTCCAAGTAGTAGTAGAACTTACAGATCTTTGTGTGTGTGTGTGTGTGTGTGTGTGTGTGTGTGTGTATGAGCATTCATACATCCGTGCTGCCTTTGGCCTGTTTTGTCAGCCCTACGCAGAGATCTACACAGAGACTGCTTCTTTAGCAGGTATAAGGCTGTTATTCTGAATCCTCCTGGTATTGTGGACCAGAATGTAGCCAGAAGAGCATGAGCCGTGCAGAGTAGCCTAGTGACGCAGATTGGTTGGACAAACACTCAAGGAATCCCTGTGAGATGCTAGGTATTGAAATTAGCAGTGTCACTTTGACAACTACTTGACACAAACAAGTTTCTTCTGGAGGGAAGAAACCTTGGTTAGGGCCTGGGGTTTTCAGAAGTGTCAGTCCATCATGGTAGGAACTGTGTGGCAGGCCAGAGCAGCTTGGATTGCTATAACTGAGAGCCAAGGAGCAAGGATGTGGGGCTACCTACTTCTGTTTCCCCCTCTTCCATTCTGTCAGGGCCCACGGCCTGTGGGATGTTGCTGCCTGAATCCAGGATGGGCTTTCTCTTCAAGTTGATGCTCCCTAGAGGGGCAGCCTCACAGGTGCACCCAGAGGTGTGCTGAGGTGTCTTCCAGGTGCTTCTGAGCACCGCCAGCTCACAATCAAGATTAGCCATGGCACAAGGGGGCATGAAGGGCCTCTGACTTAAGAGGCTGGCTGTGGACCATGGACAAGCTCTTGCCGTTGGCCCTCAGGGAAGTCATGAGACTTCGCCTTTCATGGAGCTTCCTGTTTTTTACCTGCAAAATGAGGATGGTAACACCAAAGTGTCTAGGCCAAGAGCCTCCACCAAACTCTATGCGGCAGGCATCTGTGTATTCCAGGGTAGCGTCCCCTCCTATGGTTTCTGCTGTGGTCTTTCCCTCCATTTTTCGGGCCTCATTTACCTGTGCCAGAATCTACGCCAGTGTACACCATGCCCTCACCATCCAGTTAACCAAGAAGGGCTTTGAATGGCCAAGTAACGTACCTGTCACATTGTTATTTCAAGGACTCAGTCAAGGAAACAAATATGAAAGGGAAGGTGTTTAGAGGTCCTTTGAGGATATCCTGGCACAGCCAATCCCGGCCTTAATGTCAGTGTGATGACTTTTGCTCATGGCTACTGTGTCTCCTGCCCCAGGGAATAAAATCTACTGAGGGCAGGGAAGATGTCCAAGCGTTTGTCTGGAGCTCGGTACAGTCGGGGCATGGTTTCATTAGTGACCAAAGCTCCCGGGAGTTGTTTCACGCCTGCCTTCTGCAGTTCACGGGGTGGTACCTTCTTCCTCCTGGCTCTCTGTCCCCCTGCAGAGAGAATTGTTTCTGACTGTCTTAGGATTGCTTTTTCTGTTCTGACTATATCGTGTTCATTTGAAAAGAATGCTATACATCATTGTACTGGGGGATCCCCAGAGAAAGAGAACCGGTAAATTTTATGCACGTGTTAATTCATACACCAGTTAATTAATTAAGATGTATTAGCTCACATGACTGTGGAGGAGGAGGGGAATGTGTCCTGTGATCTTCTGCTGTCTTCAGGCAGGAGCCCCAGGAAAGCCTGTGGTATAATTCAGTCACAGTCTAAAGGCCCGGTTACTCAGGTTGCTGGGGAGGAGCAGAGGAGATGAGCTATCGCACTCAGACTATGGAGCAGGAGGGGAAAAGGCCATAACTGATGGATTCTCCCTTTTTCTGCTTCACGTTTTCCAAGCCTCAGAGGACTAGTTCATGCTGTCCTCACGAGGAAGGGTACCACTCCTGAATCTACAGCTTCAAATACTAAGACTACCTAGAAACAGCCTCAGAGAAGAATTCTGAGATAATAGGAACCTCGTGATCCAGGAAAGAGTATACGAGAAATTAACACAGGTATTAATGTCACCTGAGTCGAAAGCAGTGCTCTGACTTTTGTGTGTGTGTGTGTGTGTGTGTGTGTGTGTGTGTGTGTGTGTACATATGTATATGTGCACACTCATATAGGAGTAAGACCTTTAAAACAATCTGAATGTACAGGAAGGAAAGATCTAGCATAAACACCAGTTTTTTTTTCTTACCCAAGTCTTTGACTCTGTTGGAATAAAAGGTGGGTAAGTTGTGTGTGGTTTTCTTGTTAGAGTTAGAGTTCTTTATGAATGAGTGAAGGATTGAATGAAGAAAAACATGACTTTTCCCTACAGGTTCTTTTTCTCCCTCATTCCCCTAGACCAGGAGACACTCATTTTCTCCTCTTCTGGACAGACTTGTTACCAAGTTCACGTGTAGCATGTTAAATGGCCTTGGCGCTTCTCAAGTCTATAAATAGGTACTTTTTAAAAATGGGGCCACTGTGGGACCCAGCTATTCTTGTCACTCTCTTTTCTCTTCCCATGGGGAAATGGCACATTTAGAAAGAGTGCGTGATGCTGGATGCTTTGTCTCTGTCACAGGCCTCCTATCAAAGCGAGAGTAACGCTCAGACTTGCTTGTTGTTTTGGGCGGGCTTTTCTGTTGTTTTGTTTTTTGTTTTTGTCAACATGACACAAGCCAGTGCCATTTGATAAGAGAGAATCTCAATTAAGAAAATGTTCTCATCAGATCAGCCTCTAGGCAGGCCTGTGGGGCATTTTCCCCGTTTGACTGAGGCAGGAGAGCTCAGCTTACTGCAAGTGGTACCATTGCCAAGCCGGGGGTCCTGGGGTGTTGAAGCAGCACTTCCCCATGGCCTTTGTTTAGCTTCTGCCTACTGATTCTTGCCCACTTGAGTCAAGTTCTGTTGGTGTCTCTGAAGGATGTGCTCAAGTGACTGTAACCTGTCAACCAAATAAACCCTTTGTCTTCAGGTTGGTCAGTGTTTTATCACAGCAGTGGGAAGCAGACTAAGCTCCAACAAGCAGACCACGTACTGCTGGTCTCCATCATTCTGGCACACACACCTCTTCACTGCCGTTCTCAAGCATCCCTGCGCGTCTTTGATGTTAGCGCAGTGCTGTTAGCATGGCTGAGCGTCAAACCTCGCTGTGCCCTTTGTTAAACTGTTTCCCAGTGTCTTCGGGTTTATTTGAAAAGTTGAGAGATGAGCCTTCCAGTTCCCTGGCTGTAAGGGCATTTCGACCTTTGAAAGGATGCAGGTGAAGTTTTAATCTTTCATACCTTTCTTCCAAGGAACATTCAGGTCATCTCCGTTATGACTTAAAATACCTGGCACTGCCTTGGTTCTTAGTAGAAATAAAGAACTTACATTTTAAGAGGCAGCCCATCAACCTAATTCAAACATATCATTTGCCCTTGTTGGGGTTTCGTTTATGTTTCCATTGGAGACGGGGGTCTCATGTAGCCCAGGCTGGCCTTGAATGTAGCTGAGGATGACATTGAACTTCTGAATCTCTTCAGCACTACTGCCTGAGTGCTGGAATTAGAGGTGTTTACTTCTGTGACTAGTTTATGTAGTAGTACTGGGATCATGCATTCTAGGCAAGCGCTCTGAATTAGCTACATATTCAACCCATTTCTGTACTTGTGTGTGTGTGTGTGTGTGTGTGTGTGTGTGTGTGTGTGTGTGTATTTGTGTGAACCACAGTAGGTACATATGGAGTTCAGTAGCCCAGGCTGGCCTCCATTTCATAGTAGCTCATCTGTCTCAGCCTTCCAAATTCTGGGATTATAATCATGAACCACCTCACCCAATAAGCGTTTTTTTGTCCTCTGTGTCTGCCCCATTCCCCTGCGCCCTTTCTGAGCTGCTCCTGGTAAAGGATTTTTGCTTGTTTGTTTTTTGGCTAAGAACCTTTCCCTCCCTTTGTGCAGCCCCTGACTTCGCCCTCCAAGGTCCGTATTGCATGCCCAGTCAGGGCAGGAAGTACTCTGGGTTGATATTCTTTCAGCCAGTGATGAACTTCCTCCATTGAGGACTTGTTTAAGGGGAAGAGCCCACAGCAAAGTGCTTGTTGAAGCCATAACCTATCCCTGTCTCACCTTCCTACAGCTGAGAGAGATCTGCTTAGAACCTAATTAGAGCATTTCCCAGTGGTGCTGATGGGCTCCCCCCCCTACGCTTGACCACATCTATACTCATCCCACCTACAGCAGACACTTGCTCATGCAGGGGATGGCCAGAGAGAAGGCACCCACCCCTTCCCCTTAAGGCTCCTTTAAGTGTTTCTCTCTTTCTCCCTGCTGCAATCTTTGTTTGTTCTCCTTTTGTGATGTCCTTTAAAGCCTGTGAGAGCTGGGGATGTAGCTGAACTATACAGCACTTGCAAACCATCTTGGGGCTCTGGGTTCGATTCTCAGTGCTTCAGCAACACAAGGCAAACAACAGCACAGATTACTTTTGGATCCTGACGTAGATAATGTGGGAAATTGGGCTACTTTAAAGCCACTGTGGTCTGGTCAGTGCTTCCTGGTGGCATTGGCAAAGAGATCCTGGTGGGAGATCCTTTCCAGCATCCCATGGAAATGAATTTCTTCCTATTAAACATGGCTGCTGTCCCCACCATGTACCCTACTGTGTATGTAGGTGTTAAAGATGCCCATTTGTCACCGTCTGGCCTCTGTAGCAGCGGGAACACCCTGTAGCCCATTAGGTGTATTTGCTTTTTTTGTGGTTAGCGTGTATATGGAGTGGTATGCGTGGTCCCACTTTCTTTGTTCTCACTTATCTGAACGATTTGCCTTCTCTAGCTTTCCAGCAAGCATGGATGAAGTTAAAGCTAACTATTTATACTTTCTGAAATGTCATGCTGTTTCTCCTGTGCTTGGTTTTGTTTGTTTGTTTTGGTTATGTATCCTGTGGGATGCTGGGAAACGCAGGAGGTATGAGTGGAAGCTTCGGATTATGGTGCTCCATTCTACCCGAGGACAAAGGACCCAATAAGCAAATCTTTGGTGCATATTTTTGATAGTACTCTTTTTTTCTTTTCTTTTCTTTTTTTCGGAGCTGGGGACCGAACCCAGGGCCTTGCGCTTGCTAGGCAAGCGCTCTACCACTGAGCTAAATCCCCAACCCATGGTGCATATTTTTAATTTACATTCCTTGTAGCAGCTAATTATTTTCCTTTAAAGTATAATTCAACTAAGATAAAAAGTTTAAACTCACTAGTTTAGCAACTGAATTTACCTAGGTTTTTTTTGTGACCCTAGACTGTGACCAGTTTTTGGCTCCGATGACTGTTCCACCAGATCACATGACTTTCTCATTAATTTGTGGTCCAAGGCTGGAGAGAGGAAGGGAACATGCGTGTCTTGGGAATTCTTTTTAAGTGTGACTTTTACTTTCTGTCCCCTTTGCATCTCAGGAAACTTAAGAGCAGACTGTGGGCCCGAATTTAGAGTTTGTTTTCCTAGAAATGTCACTAGACTATAAACTCAGAAACAGTAAACTCAGAAACAGATTGCCCCAAGAAAAATTCCCTAACGAGTTGTTATTTCTCCTCTTATGTCACCTTTTCTCTTGTAAGATTATGTCTCAGAACATAACTTCACAGTGTCCTCAAACTTCCTGGCTAGAAACAGTCTCTTAGGAAGGGAGTTGATAATTAATTCAATGAATACACATTACCTCGTGGACAGACTAAAGGACAGACATCTGTCAGAGTCAGAAGTGGTCCGTAGATGTTGTTGGGCTTGCATGTAGGGAGGTTTGGGAATGATTTGACAAATCACTTTTACTGGGGCTTCTGTTAATGCAAAATGACCTTGTTTACACAACACCACTGTTAGCTCTTTCAACAACTAGACAGTAACAGCAGGTGACAACTGGGTTTTCTTATCAGCAGATAGTTCAGTTCTAACAATCCATGGTATCTCATATATGGTGCTTTTTGATAAGTCAAATAAGCATCTAGTTTTATTATTCTTAAGAAAAGGTTTTATTTAGTGTGTGCTTTGTGTATGTGTACCGTGGGAATGGGGAGAGAATGAATGAATAAATGAATGAGTGAATAGATGAATGATAGGGACCCCTGTGTGTTGTTGTTTGCTTTTGGAGGTTAGAAAACAAATTTTATGGCCAAAATGTTCTCTTTCCACTAAAAAAAAATATATTAGTAATCTGTCTCCCGCCTCCCTTCCTTCCCTGCCTCCCTCCCCATGTATGTATGCGTGCATGCGTCCCCCATCCCCTACCCCCATGTATGCGTGCATGCGTCCCCTGCTGGTTGTTTATGAGGTGGAGTCTATCTTAACTGTTTCTGCTTCTGTACTGCATACACGAGTTCTCTGCTGCATCACCTTCCGCCCTCTTTCTCGCAGTAGGGATGCTAGGAATAAGATTACACACACCAGCCACAGCACCCAGGTTTTTAACGTAGGTACCATGAATTAAATTCACTTGGTCAGGATTATACAGCATGCACTTCTACCGGTGGGGCCATCTTGCTGGCCCAAACATCTTGCTTTAGTTAATTTTAAGACATTCTTTTCATCCCTCTGATATTTTGCTAATGAAGTTTTTCCATCCTGAGACAAATACATTCTATTTTTACCATTTAGCTTTAAAACGTTTATTAGCCATTTCCACATATGTTCAAAAGTAGGAAGAACGATTGACCATTTTACACACATATCACTCAGCTTTGACAGTTACCAGTGCATGACTAATCTTGCCCTATGCCCTTCCACACTTTGCATCCCTCCACTAACCTGTTATTTTATAGTACTATATAAATCCCTTGTAATTCCTCCTATAAACACTTAAATATGTCTTTAACATCCTTTAAAAACAAACAAAATGCCATCATTACAACTAACAAAGCTAACAGTAATTTCTTCATATTATCTAATTACTACCTAGAGTTCAAATGTAGCATCTAGACGGTACAGAGGACTGAACTAGTAAAACGTAGTCTGCGTGGGTTTCAACTTGCACACAGAGATAAGTGAAATTAAAACACAGTTTGCTCATGATCAGGGCTCTCGGCGAAACACCCTGGGATATGTGAGTACCACTGTGGAGGTGGGTGTTGCTCCTCTCCGTAGTATGCTCCGAGAGGTTCTAAGAAGGGGGCACGAGAGCTGAGGTCAGCTGACAAGGTGACGCTTGCCGTATGGAGTTTGGACTGTCCTTCGAGTTGGCAAACTTTTCTCCTGGTTAGTGCAGAAAGTCACCATAGCTGTATGGTGATCTTTGTGGTAATTCATGGTTGAGTTGTGATGATGATGATGACAATGACAATGATGATGATAGGAACTGAGTATCCAGGATTCCTGTCATAAGATACCAGCCCCATAGGGCACAACTTTCATGTGCCTGTGAGAAGTAAGCTTATTTTCTAAGGACGTCTTCCTTCTTGGATTTGGGGCACTTCCTGATTCTTTCTGGGTAAAAGTGACATTTCCCCCTCCTCTCTCGTGACTTTTAATACTTCTTCTCTGGGTGAGAACCAGGAAGTAGGAAGTGAGCCTCTAAAACCCAACAGTGCATTTTCTCACGCACGTGAATGTTTCTGTGGCTGGTGAAAGGAAGGGAGGGTGCTCGAGAAAGCTGGTCTTTATCAAATCTAACTTAAATGCAGTAGCAAACGGCGAGTGGAGTCTTGCCTTAATCTTTTCTGTAGTGAAGGTGAAATGGGGTATTATGCTGGTATAATTGAACGAAGGTAGCCGATCCCGCCTTTGTCTTCTGAGCACTGAGAGGAGAATGTGGGAGAAGAGTGCTCACATGCACACAGAGTCTTCTCTGCCCTTCTCCCAACACAGCCAGCCACAGTCAGACTAAACATTTGCAGACTTTTCAGAGTCCACAGTGGAAGCTTTTGTTGATTGTCATACTTTTCAACTCACGAGAAAGTCTTCAGATACAGTGTTCGCCACCGACGTTAACCCAGAGGATAATTCCTCTGTGTTTGTTATCTGCAATGGTTCCTGGTTGTGCAATCTGAGCAGCTATGATTCTTCCTCATTTGCCTGTGCCCTGCCAGCCTCGGGGATCTTATGCTCATTCCCAAGCACCGTTGGGGTTTTCTTCCCAGCAGGTAGACAGAACCTTAAAGAAGATTCACTTTATCTTTGTCATCTCAGTTCCTCTATGGCTGAAGCATCCAAGGGTAGACCAGATAACTATTTCTCTCAGCCTGACAGGAATTTATCATTGTGTCTCTTAGGAACCCTTGTGACTTTCAGAGACCATTTTCACACACCTTGATTTGTCAGAGGCTGTGTGAGAAATGACCACAATGGTACACAGATTTCTTATCAACAACTCAGACTTCTTCAGTTCTCAGTGCCTCTGATACTTATTAAAAAAATTGCATTTATTTAGTGTAGGGGGTTATGGGGGGTAGGGGGATGCATGTGTCTGTAGAGATCAGAGGATAACTTGTCAGTTTTTCCTTCCAGTCTGTGAGTCCTGGGGATTAAACTCAGTTTATCAGGTGTGGCTACAGATGTTTTACCCAGTGAGCCATCTGTCCACACCATACTTTACATTTAAGTTTGCCAGTGATTTACTAAGACAAGGGTCTAGTCCTGAAGCCCAGACTAGTCCGGAACTCATCATGTACCTCAGGCTGGCCTTGCTCCTTTTGCTGTTTTACTTCTTAAATGCTAGGTTTGTACATGTGTGCCAACAGACCCAAAATGACTTAAAGGGGCAGGGGGTGGAAGATGGGGAGGACAGGCTTACCTATCCCTGGGTGATCAATTCCTTTAGCCAAGATCCTTACGTAGGAAAAAAATCATTAAATTAGCGAAACACCTCTGGACAAAGGACCACAATTCTCATTGCTGGGAGAGTGCATTTAGACATTTTGAAATATTGTTGACAAAGGAAAGCATGGTGGCCGTGGTCCTCCCCTTTAAGGAGTTTGCAGCCTGGTTGAGATAAGTCACAGTACAAAGTGGTATGGGATCAGTGTGGAAAGCTGAAGGACTTTAAAGATATAGAGGGTTCTTCATATTAGGATAGTAAGAGTAGTCAGAACGGCTTACACTCCCTAAGCGTGTGCTGCACGCTAAGTACTGATCACACATCGCTAGGTGTTCCCTCATTTGATCTTTGGGTGATAATGTGTCAGCCATGCAAAGCAGGCATTTCTCGGGCTCCCGTTTTACAGCTCTGATGCTAAGCAAGGATAGACCAGGGGATGCTGGGGCCTCTGTCAGGTTCTGGGTGCCTGACTCTAGAACCACAGTCGTTTCAGTGCCAGTGCCCGGGAAGACTTGACCAAAGGGAAGCTTTAACCAAAGAAAGCAAACCGTGCCCTGAAGGAAAGGCTACAGGGAAATATTTTAAGGGCCCCAGTGTGGCCGAAGGCACTTGGACTTGATCCAGTAAGTAGTTGGAGAACCAGTGAATGAACTTGGAAAGAAAATATCATGATTGCCCTGAGGGGACAGATGTTACCAAGCATTGTGTGGCAGACACTAGGATTAGAGCTTGGGCTTTCTGATAGTTTCTGCTCACCCTGTCCTGTTTGCTGTCCCTTTGACGTGCAGTTAGCTCCGTCTCCCTTGGTCTTGTGGGCTCAGTAGCTCCCAGTTCTCAGTGAAATAGGCACACCCTGTCCCTTTGGTTATTGGGGCTTCCTGAATAACCCTGGGGAGCCCAAGATGCTGTTGCAGACACTGCCACAGAGGAAGGGAAAACAGCATAGTGTCCCTTTCAGGGATCTCTGGATATGATGTCAAACAACTCAGATTTCAGGGCAGCCTTAGGAATCCAAAAGGATGGCAACATGTGGAGCCCCCTCCAGGATAGGGATAACCTCAGTTGTCCTAACAGGTCCTTATTTAGTCTCTAGGGGCTGACTAGAAGGATCCCTGTCAGTTAATGAAGACTGTGCTTAGGAACGGGTTAAGTCTGAGGCCATCATTTTCCTTTTCACGGTGATTAATTTGCATTTCGGTGGGAGCCCTGAATCAATGTGTAACACCGGTGGTGGTGGGTCAAAAAAAAAAAAAAAGCCAATGTTCACTATTAAGGGACACAGGGCTCCAAGAAGGGTTCCAAGAAGGAACAAAGGTTAGTTGCTACATCTGTTTCTCTATTAGACAAAGAAAATAGGTGATGAAGAAATGTTTTGGCAAGACCTCATGAAGATCGGTTACAAGGAAGCAGGTCCAGGACTCAAGCAGGCAGGGATAATTGGAGAAGAGTTGCATAGATTGTGAAGAGCATTTCAAAGTCTGCAAATAGAGGAGGACCTTTGTATCCTTGAAGGTTCAGGGACAGTGCCCTGTTACTCTAAAAGCTTTATGTTGGGAGGAGAATCTCTGTACAGGCTGAATCAGGAGAGGAAGGTGCTGCTTTGAGTCAGACCTGGGCCAAGTGGGCGGGTTTTGAATCAGATGACTTCTGAGGTGTGTTTTGAATAGTTAATGACACCACATGGCTCTTACTGCTTTAAAAATTATTTTATTTATTATTATGGTGTGTCTAGTTTGTGTGTGTGTGTGTGCGCGCGCGCGCGAGCGTGTAGGTGAGGACATCAGTGGACGTCTTTTGTGAGTCGGTCTTTTCTTTCCACTTTGCCTTTGAGGCAGGGTCTCTCTTGTTTCTGCCGTGCTGCATATTCCAGAAGGGTTGGCCGAGAGCCTTCGGCTGTCTCTGCTTCCTAGCTCGATGTCAGAATGTTGTGATTTCAGATAAGCACCGCCAGTCCTGGCTTTCTTAGGTGGGTCCGACTCATGCCATCAGGTTTGCATGGCAAACGCTTTTTACCACTTGCCGGCCCCATTCACTGGGAACTTTTTAAGTTTCGTTTATAATAATGAACCAGTCGATTTTTGAGTTAAGGCCTTACCAAGTAGACCATCCTGGCTTGGCACTCAGTCTTCTTGCCTCCTCTTCCAGAGTGACGGGATTACAGGTGTGCGCCCCTTGTCTGGGCATCCTTTATTTTAAACTCTGGCTAGTTTATCAGGGGTCTTATCAGGGAGCAGGATGTGAATTTGCTGCCCTCCTACAGAAATGTTCACTGTTAGGCTAACAAGCAAAGTTACTTGGCGAGGCTACCGCATGCTTTTCTGGTGCTAACGTTTCCCCTTTTTGTAAGAGGGAAATTAAGTGGCATCCGCTGAACTGTCGAGTTAGTGGAGTGTTTGGAGGAGCAGCAGCTCTGCCTTTGGGGAGCACCGGCTCCTTCTCATTCCATGTTTCTCCTGCCCCCATCACAAGGTGTGTTTTCTCCAGAGTCATTTGTTCTCCCCTGGGACAATTGGAATCTCTCCCTCGTCTCCTTTGTTTTTTGTCTAACATCTGTTCACACCCCCTCTCTAGGGCACCGTCCAAGCCTCACTGCTTGATATGCCTCCCAGAGAAGGTAGAATCGATTGGTTTTCATGCACATACAGGCGCAGGATGATGATCCCACCAGGAGCCGAGGACACACCGTGTCACAGGACAGGCTTACGATGCCATTTGGGAAGGGTCAGCATATTTAGGGATGGGATGAAGGCTAGACCCTGAGTGCTCTGCGATCTAAGGCAACTGAGATGTGTTTAGTGTCATCCTAAACTCTGGATCTCTGGATCCCCCTGCAAGAAAGAGACAGCTGTATGGACAGAGGGCTTATAGACTAGTCCTTTTCAACTGGTCATCTACTCACAGGCTGGTGAGTAAGTTAGTTAATGTTAGGACACACACACACACACACACACACACACACACACACACACACAAACCCCATACATGCACACACATGCACACACATGCACACATACACACACCACACATGCACACACACACACACACACTTGCGCGTGTCACGCCACACTCATGTATGTAACACCATGTTACAATATCTGTGAACTTATTTTTAATATTGGACTTTTACATAAAGAATTGGATATGTGACAGTTTTGCTTCATAATTTTACTTAGTATAAAATATCTGATAAGCAACTTTTCAGTCAGTTCCAGCTGCCCTAATGGCTGTAAGATTGGAAGTCTGGCATGGTCAGTCACTGATCAGGGCACTCCTCTGGGCCATAGACGACTTCCTTCTCCCTGTGTCCTCACAAGTTGGGGAGGGCTCCCCAGTGTCTTGTTTTGTAAGCATACAAACACCTTTCCTGAAGGTTCCACTCTCATGGCTACTCCCTTTCCTGAGGCTCTGCCTTCCAGTGACATCATAGTGAGATGATGTCATGGTGGTACACAGACCTCTCCCACCCACAGACAGAGCTAGGCTTTTGATAATGACTTAGGTCTGACCAGAGAGAGGTCTTCCCACACATTCCTTCATTGGCCTGAGGTGACCATATGGATCCTGGACATCCCTCTTCCCACTTCTCCCTCCCCCTCCCACTTAAACTTTCCCCCATTTATATATAGTTCTCAAATGGGCAACTTAAAAATATAGAACATATACATAAAAAAGGCTATACATATACATATACATAAAAACTGCTCTGTGTGCGAGCATGCTCGGTTTATTAACTTGTTTACAACAGCCAGAACCCACTACCACGCTGAACGCCCATCAACAGTTAAGTAAAAAAAAAAAAAAAAAAAAAACCAAACTCTGCATATTTATATATATACACATGTTCGCGTGTCCCTGTAAGAGACCTTTTTTGTACCCGTGGGTGCATCATTGGAAAGCGGCAGTGATGCTGTAGCCCGGGATAGATCTGTGGGAAGCCCAGCAGAGACAAAGCTTTAGTACTTATTTCAGTCTGGTGTGACGAAGAGCGCGAACTTCGTAGATGAGACTCTTTCTTAGGTGCTTCTGTTTCTCCTCTCAACTTCAGAGACTCCTTCTGAGACTTCTTTCATTGCTTAGAAGACAGCTGTGGGTATACAACAGGTGCTTATTCTAAACATGATTTCGGGGCCCTCAGTGCTGGTTGATGTCAAGGGATGTTAAAGTTCTCGAGCCTAAAACCGTGCCCCGCCGTACCGTCATTTGCTCTCCTTGTGAGATCGGTCGGATCTCTGCATTACTTTGCGTAGTATCTATCTCCTATGAGCCAGGCCGACGCAGTCTGAATAAGACTGGCTTCCTGCCCTTTTGTGAGCTAAGGTACAGGTGGTGGTACACGTTTGTAACCCCGGAGCTTGGCAGGCCAAATTAGAAAGATAAGGAATTAAAAGCCTGGGCCACATGGAACTCAGACAAACAAACAAACAAACAAAAAACACTTCTTTCTTTAAAAAGATGTATTTCCTTTTTAATTATGCATATATGTATGCATTTGTGTGAGTACTGTGTATATACACAAGCGCCCGTGGAATCCAGAAGAGAGTTTTCCAGCCCCTAGAACTGGAGTTACAGGTGGTCACGAGCCACTTGGTGTGGGTCCTGGGAACCAGACTCTGGTCCTCTGGAAGAGCGGAGAGCGGTGTGCACGCTTTACTGCTGAGCTATCTCCAGACCCAGCAAGTATCCCGTTGATCCAGGAGGAAGAGGCTATGTTCAAGTAGAAAATTTGTCATGCTCTGTGTTCTACCAGTAGGTCACTGAGAGGGAAGGCTCACTGGGGAGAAAATGAGGCGCCAGTGTGAGATCTGCTAATTGGAGGAATGTGAGCTCACAGACAGAAGGAAGGCGGGTAGGGTAGAGCATTTCAGAGACAGAAGAGGCAGGGGAACACGGCACACCCAGCATGGAGTAGAACATACCACACGCAGTTTAGTAGACACAGCTGAGGTGATCCATTCTTGGTGACGATTGAGGTGATGGCGTTCTTGAGTCTGCGTCAGTTTGGGGCTTTATAGATCCAAAGTCATTTTTACCCATTTCCAGTGTCTTTTTCACAACTTGACCTTTTAGGTCTGTGACACTCAGGGCCATCCTTACACACCTTGCCCTCTGTGTCCTCCCCACTGGTTACAAGGGCAGGTCTGATGTATACCATAGCAGGGGAAGACACCAGTGGCCTCTGGTCCTTTTCAGCCTGTTTGGACAGATTCAGGACTGTGTTTGTGGAGAAGTATTTTTCTCTCCAGAGACTAGACAGAAATGACTCCAAGGGTAGGGGGGGCAACAGTACACGCTGGGAAGTTTCCGCTGCCCGCTTCTGGAGTCTTTTAGACCCGGCACTCTTCCCTCGCTCTTTCTGTCCCCAGCTGCTTCTAGCTATTTGCTTTCTAGTGACGAAAACACTTGGGGGGCCGAGGGATGGCTGCCTCACCCACACGTATCCCTGGCCATCTGTTCTCGGATGCTCTACGGCTAGCAGAGGGGGCTAGCAGAGGGAGTGAGGATTTCAGGGAAGAGGACCAGAGAGGCCTAATGGACAGCAGGAGTCTCTCTTTACAGAGAAAACAGCCAGTCCTCTGTGGCCAGTTCTTCCTCTAACTAGAGAGATTATATAGCCTCTGCACACGTGAGTGCACACACTTGGGAAGATAGGCTGGAGCTGTACCAAATAAAAACTTTATTGAAATGGGTAATTGCAGAGAAATGCGTTGCATTATGTCATGGTACAATACAGTGTTATATTTTGGACGGCTTTGGGGAAATCTTTATTTTAGGTTTGTTTTTTCAAATATATCAAATCTATCTGAATTTGTTTTTCTCGTACCTTCACAGACTAAGGTTAAGAACACATGGCCTAAAATGTCTTAGCCCTGTACTCGAACCCCTTCCTCTGCAGTTCCTTTAGCTCATATGGTTTCCTCATTTTAAAATGGGTCACTAATAATACCCAGCTTCTGTGCTGGGTTACCAGGAAGGTTCTGCGAGATGCAGTGCATATTAAATATTTCATAGTAGTTTTTTATGGACTTATTTGAGTTTGGGACTCATTTTTTTCTTTCTTCCTTTTTTTTTTTTAATGAATTGTTTACCCATTAGCAGGAGCCAGTCAGCGAGATGGACACGTGAAAACCAATGGACCACCTTCTGTAGTGTTCCCCTGGCTTCTCGGCTGGCTTGTTCAGAGGTTAGGTGGGAAGATGGCAGGCTCAGACTGAAGGCACACCTCTGTGTCCTCACTTTCAGAGCCCAACATTAACAAACTCTGTCTCTACAAAACCTCTTTATCCACCTGGCTTCACCTCTGTTGGCTGTGGGCTTCTGTCTGCTTTTGTGTTTAGCTCTGCACAGTTGGAATCCTTTATCCATATGCACTGTGTGTTTGTCCCATGGCTGTCTTCACACGACGTGGTCCTGCTGGTACACCGGAGAAGGTGGCCTCTGCTTACCCTGTACAAATGCTCTTTTCCTTCTCTTTAAGGAGCTGGGAGAGCATTGGGTTCTCCACTCATTAGGTATCAGGCTATCACTCTGCTCTGGTTTTCTTAGACTGATGTGTGATTTTAAAAAAAAGGCCTGGAGCTTGTTACATAATGGCGACATGTGTGTGACTCTTGGTGTGTCTCATCTCTGTCATGTCTGGATCGAGAGTTTTATTCAAGTCTGTGAAAAGGTACTGAAACATTTAAATGTGAGAAGCATTTTCTGGTATTCTTTATGTTTGCCACATTTAAGATGGTGCTGGCCATCTTTTTGATGGTATTATCAAATTCATCCCCGGGTCACAAAAATGCTAAGAAAGTCAGCGTGCTTTGAGTAGATTTTAAAAGAACTGGAAAATAGGAGTCTGTATGTCTCTCTATCTCTCCCATGTAATTTAGCATTTTTAGAGTTAAATAAGAAGGCGAGATGAGGGTTGGATTATGGGGAAGACCAGAGATGTGTGTAGAAAGTTGGAGACAAGAGTAAGGGGTAGCAATAGAGGCTGTGGCATTGGAGGAATTAGGGTTCTTCCGTCCCTATGGGAATTCTTCTTGCAGGTTCTGGGGTTGGCCTGGATCTTTCTAATGTCCCTGGATCCTGCTCAGTTGATCTAAGTTATACTACAGACTTGGCCAACTGTACACTGAGGTAGGATGTGGGGGGTGTAGAGAGGGGAGGTAAACAAGCCAGAGACAGATTTGTTCTAGTTAGGGTGGCTGCTCCCGGAAAGGATGTCTTCTGAGTTCTGTCACATCTGATGGATTCTGTGACGCATGGAGTCAGATCCTGAGATGGTTGGGGCAGCCACCTTCACGACGCCATTATCTAGCTACCATGTGGAGGGTGTGTCACCAGTCACCTGTGCTGGAGATCTGGGAGCATCCTGAATGATTGGTGGGGGGATCCTAGATGCTCCCCTTGTGCCCTGACACCCTACCCATGGATTCGGAGAGCTTTAGAATCTCATGTTCATCCACTCCAAAGGTTCAGTTGGCTTTTTCCATCTTGCCAGTGACCTCTTTCTTTTCCCTAGTCACCAGCTCATGGGACATGAGAATTAGAAGACCCTTGACATCTTTGTAGTCTAGAGTCTAACTCTTTCACTTCAGAGACGGTGACCCGGAAGGCCTGAGGGCATAGAAGCAATGCATGATAAGAAGAAAACAATATTGTTCTTTTACTGCTTGTTCTAGGGTCCTGTAAGTCAGACTAACACAAGACAGGCGAACAAGACAAACAGAAAGATACCGCTTTTATTTCCTTGTCGCACACAGTCCAGGTTCCCTTAAAGCTTACGGTGTAGCTAAGGCTGGTCTTGAACTTGTGATCCTCCTGTGTCCGTCACGTCTCTGAAGTTCTGGGGTTTTAGTAGGCATGTAAGGAAACAGTTTGAGAAATGGCAGACCACAGCACAGGGAAATTCCCAGTGATACAGGGCTCAGAGGTGCAAAGGGGGTTTTTATTTTGGGTTGTTTTCTTGGTGTATGTTGCTCGTCACCCTCTGACCTTGACTTTAGATGCTTTAGACCCTCTGTGTTTCGGTTCTCTCGAGTAGTGAGTAGGGACTCACGGTGCTACCTAATGGAAGACATCAGCTGTCACATGGTCTTATAGTCAGCCCAGCACGTAGTAGGTGCTCAGAAAAGATTCCCCATCCTTGCAGTTATTAAGCGTTTGGCCTGTCTACTAGACTGTGGGCTCAGGAACAATGACTACTTCTTACATTGTTGTGATCGGCACATGATTAATACTCAGTGTTTGTTGTCTGGATTGACATGAGTTAATCAAGAAATCGTGGGGCCTACAACCCCACGGTTGCAAACGTTTGTTACATGTAAGTGAACAGGCTTCCTCGCTGCCTTTTCATCCCGTACCCCAACTGGTGAATCCGTAGTGAGTGACGTTGGGCTCTTTGCTGAGGCAATGGGGCCAGTGTTTTATGTTTATTGCTATAACTCTGCTGAAGTTTCTTAGAAACTGACTCCAATGGCAGAGACTTGTTAAGGGGTCACAGATGTCATACCAGCAAGTAAGACATGTGGAGCTACTTGAGAATTCTTCTAGCTGCTCCTTATTGGAAATAGCTTCCCTAGCTGAGCGTTCTCAGTGATGGTTGTAGGTAGCTGTCCAGGCAGGGGCAGGACAAGGGACTAAACCTGGCTTCTCTGTGGGTACTGGGAGTCCAAATCTTAACCAGTAAGCCATTCCCACTAGCCCCAGAGCCCACAGGCTCACTAAAGGTGTTCCACTCTCCTGTATTTAACATGCATTGGCTAACCAAGCAGCGTGTAGGATTTGTGAACCTTTCCCTAACTAAATCCCAATCGAGTTCTCATCGTGCCTGCAAGGTAATGCAACTTGGCAAGAACATTTGAACCTTGCCAAAGTCTCTTGCCTGATCTGGCACTCATGAAGGCTTATTTGCCTAATTTGAAAATAAACTCAACACTAAACCCAAAATACCTGATTGGTGCCTGTTTGGTGATGTAAGAAGCACTGTGATTTTTTTCCCCTCAAATCCTATTGTCGAGGGGAATATTGTTACTGTTGAGTCGTAATTCCGTGTTCTCAGTTCCCTCCCTGTTGTAGGGCTAAATCTACAAGAACGGCAATGTCAGGGTGCGTGCTTCATATGTGCGGTATCTGTCTGAATTCTGGACATCCACACCAGTGTGGGTTTTCGATTGCAGCATAACAAGTTACCAGGAAAGTAATTGGGGAAAACAACACGTTTTTATTTTGGTTTCTGTGGTCCAGGAGACTGGGCATATAGTTTGCTTGGGTCATGTGTGTAGGATTTCACAAAGCTGTTAATTAGTGTGTCAGCTGGGGCTGTGGTCTCATCTGAGGCCTGACTGGCAAAGGACTTGATTGCACTGGAGGAATTTAGTGCCTTGTGGTTTTTAGGACAGAAGATTTCATTTTTTTATTTCTCTCTAAGTCTGTCTCTGTTTCTGTCTCTGTGGGGTGCGTAGGTGCGTGTGTGCATGTGTGTGTGTGTGTTTGTGTGGTGTGTGCGTGCATGCGTGCGTGTGTGTGTGTGTGTGTGCGTGTGTGTGTGTGTGTTTGTGTGGTGTGTGCGTGCATGCGTGCATGTGTGTGTGTGTGCGTGTGTGTGTGTGTGCGTGTGTGTGTGTGTTTGTGTGGTGTGTGTGTGTGTGTGTGTGCGTGTGTGTGTGTGTGTTTGTGTGGTGCATGCGTGCATGCGTGCGTGTGTGTGTGTGTGTGCGTGTGTGTGTGTGTTTGTGTGGTGTGTGCGTGCGTGCATGTGTGTGTGTGCGTGTGTGTGTGTGTGTGTGTTTGTGTGGTGTGTGCGTGCATGCGTGCATGTGTGTGTGTGTGCGTGCGTGTGTGTGTGTGTGTTTGTGTGGTGTGTGCGTGCATGCGTGCATGTGTGTGTGTGTGCGTGTGTGTGTGTGTTTGTGTGGTGTGTGCGTGCATGCGTGCATGCGTGTGTGTGTGTGTGTTTGTGTGGTGCATGCGTGCATGCGTGCGTGTGTGTGTGTGTGTGTTTGTGTGGTGTGTGCGTGCATGCGTGCATGCGTGTGTGTGTGTGCGTGCGTGTGTGTGTGTGTTTGTGTGGTGTGTGCGTGCATGCGTGCATGCGTGTGTGTGTGTGTGTGTGTGTGTGTGTGTGTGTGTGTGTGTAGGGCCCATGGAAGCACAGGTCTTCTTCAAGTGTCATTCCTCAGGAAGTATTTGTGTTGTCTTTTAAGACAGGGACCCTGCTGACAGAATAGTCTAGTTGGATGGCCGGTGAGCCCAGGGATTATCCTGTCACCTCTCATGTCGCCTCTTCCTAGTGATGGCTCACTACTCTGCCTAGCTTTTTACATTTGTGCTGAGATCATGGTCTGCTCCTCATTCTGTAGTTAAAGTGCTTTACTGACTGAGGGTCTCCCTAGCACTGGGTTTTATTTTTCCTTTAGCTATTAGGTGGGAAGTTCCCTGAAATTTCCTATCCACATGGACTTTCCAACATAGACACCCTGCAGTAGAGAGCTGGTTCCTCAGAGGTTCCAGACGGGGCTGGGTCTTCCTATGGCTCAAGCTTCCTTCCAGGCATGGCCTGAATTTCCCCATCGAGATTCCAAACTGCTAAATGAATTGTCTGCTGTTGCAAAGGGTCTGGTAACTGAAGAGGAATGGGAGCTGACACCTGCACCCTCAGGACCCAGGAGGGGCAGGGCTGCTCTCTGAGGCCAGAGTGAGTTGTGTAGAGCGAGAAGGCTGCCTCAGAAGGAAAATCCACCGCAAAAAGAAGAAGAAAGAGAGCCGCTTGGTAGCAAAAAATAAACATTTACTAAAGATTCCTCACACGAGCTTCGTTCTCCGCACAGCGCCCGCGTTAGGTACCATTACTGAGCAGATAGAGCCATTTGAGGGCCTGTTCCGTAATGCTCAATGCCGCCTGGCTTCACTTGGTTCCTTTCCTTTCTCGGATACCTAAGGCATTGCAGCATCACCCGAGTCTAGTTCTCACAGGCTGCCCCTTTAAAGGGCGTAATAAAATGAAGGGAGAACATCTGATAACACGTAGAACACGGTGAAAAAAACAGATTAAAAAACCCAGAATGGGCTGGGTGTAGGGGGTGTGCCTGCCGTGCTAGAGCTCAGGAAGCTGACACAGGAGGATGCTGTAAATTCGAGAGTAGTCTGGTCTATAGAGCAAGTGCTAGGCCAGCCAGACCTACAAAGCGAGAGCCTGTCTCAAAAGCCAGCAGAACAAAAGATCCTCCCTGAGGACATTAGCAGGATCTACATGTAATGATGGTATTTTTACTGCACATGTGAGTTCTCCAAAGTTTGGCCTCATTTAAAATAGCCTTTTTAATTAAGCAATATCCATTTTCTTATTTCACAAAACATGAATAATATGGGAAAAGCAGAATCTTTGTTTACTCAATTTTCCTAAGCTGTAAAACCATCTGTTTGTGGATCTCGGGAGATATATAAATTTTGAATTTTATATAAAATCTATTATAAAATTTGCATTTTAGAGTAAAAGAAAAAACACGCCCCGGTTTTGTGTACATGTGTTGTCTTCCATATTTTCAGAAACCTAGAGAACCGCACTTCAAGATGCTTTAAAATGTCTATGTACGGAGACAAGTAAAACACAGACTAGATCTAGTGACTAAATTCTTTGGTGAGTAGAAGGAAGGACAGCTGTAGTGTGCAGGTCCTGAGGACCGTAGATTGTCCTTCTGGGTCGGCTCCATGACGTCAGGATGCTGAGTTGAGGACAGCGTTTTGGTCGTCAAGTGGAGAGGGGCAGGCTTCGTCAGCTGGAAGGACCTCCGAGCATGGGAAGTCAGCCCTCTTCGCTTGCTGGTGAGGACTCAAAGACACAGACAGGACAGGGTTTGGCTCCATCCATTTAACGGTCATCAGCTTGTCTTCTCGGAACTCAGTGCTGGCTGGGAAGCCTCCCTGCACTGCGTGTTATCTTTGCTCCCATTCTAAACTTCTGGGGTTTTGTTTTTTATTTTTTATTTTTTTTTAATGAACCACAACCCATGGCATTCCATCACTGATTTGTTTTAAGTCACCTTCGGTCCCCTTTCTGTGCCCAACCTCGGGGCTGGACCCTATATGCTCACTGCTCGTTGACTCAAAGGAAGAGTATCTAAATGTATTTCTGGTACTTGGTTGCCTCTGTGGAAGATGGAGCTTCCAGTCCATAGTTCCATGACTTCTACTGTAAGGCCCCCTCGTTCCACAATCTAATATTTGGTGAGCAAATTTAAATCCATTGTATTACTACCTTTCGTAAGACCCCTGCTCCCACTCTGTCCTTTGTGCTTGTCCACCAGCCATTGTGTATCTTTTCTTTCCATTCCACTAATTGTGGTTGAGTGCACACAACATGAAATAAACCATTTTAACTATTTTTGAGTAGTGGCGTTGGGTATAGTCACAACTGTTGACAACTGTTACTGCCATCTGTCTCCAGGACATTTATGTCTTTCCGGGTGGAAACTGTCCTCACCCAGCCCAAACAAACACTGTCTTCTCCCTCCATCTCTGCGTACCTGCTTTTCTGTCTTTGAGAACGGCTACCGTTCCCGATATCTCACTTGAGAGAAGCACAAAAGCATTTGTCCCTTTATGGCTGGCTTTTCTCACTTGATGCAATGTTAAAACACTGATTGTATCATGTGCTGGAAATCCATTCCTCTTTAAGTCAGCCATTTTCTTGAAGCGTCTCAAAAGTGCCACCTAAGTGCTTGGTGCCTGCACAGCCAGAAGAGGCCATCGGATCTGCTGAGACTATAATCACAGGCAGTTGGGAGCTCGCACTGGAGAATGAGCTGGAATCTTCCAGAAGAGCAGCAAGTGCTGCTGACGCCTGACCCTTCCTGCAGCCCCCACCCACCATCTTCTAACTTTAAGTGTTTTTAGTTTGTGTAGCCAGAATCTTTTCCTCCAGAGCAGTCTGTGACTTTTTCCTTGAATGACTTCTTCAGGCAAGGCCTGTTTTCCTGAGTTGTTTTCTTTGGGGTGTTGAGTAGAGAAACTGAGGCAATGGTAGCACAGCAAATGAACGCCTGCTGTATTACCCATGCAGGCCCAGTACACAGTCTTGTGGAAGAGATGACAGTGAACTCTGCTAACTACAGCGGCTGGTGCTGTGTGCTTGAAGGAGGGCTGAGATGGGTCCTCATGATCCCCCAAGGCTCGTGGGGATTTTTTTGGAAAAGCTCAAAGAAGATGTCCTATTTCAAATGAGCCTGAAAGGGGAGAAGGAGAAGGTGTTCAAGGTGGAGAAAGATGTGATTGGCAGCCCAGGAATGGCCTGAGCTCAGACCAGTGAAAATACGGGTTTGCTCAGGAGAGCTGCACGGGCCTGGACTGTGTGAGCAGAAAGGAGAGATGGGGGCGGCGGGAGGCTTCAGGGGCATGGATTCCATGTTTCGGACCTGAGGACATGGGATAGGCTGCTTGGCAGCACTTTGATGCTATTGGACCTGTGGAATGCAGATGGCTTGGGATAGGAGACTGTGGGCCTCACCAGTGTGCAAGGTTGAAGGAAAGAAAGGAGCTGTGGTACCGCTTGCCATCTCTTAGTCAAGAGATGCTGAGGGGGCCACTAACAAGACGTCGTTCATGATGTAGCTGCTGTCGTATGTGCCGAGAATTCTTATAGTCCCATCTTCGTGTGGAGTTCTGTGTTTTCCAAAGTCGGTCAGGTTTTTCTCTGTTATGCCCCAACTGGTAAGAGCTAATTAATTTATAGAAGACAAGTTGGGCAGGTTTCCCTCAGGATAGCTGGTAACAGTGCTCTAGGTACCAAGTAATGTAGTGTCTACAGTTAGAAAGGGACGGCCATTAAGTAATGTGAGTGACATAGACTAGCCAAATGTTAACTAATTAGAATAAACCAGCCATGCTGGGTCAGAACTGCTCCCAACTTCCAGCCTTCTCTGACCTCTCAAACAAAACTTTGACTCAAATATATAAAATTCTCACTTCGGAGTAGGTCAAGACACACACACACACACACACACACACACACACACACACACACACACACAGAACCATCCCTATACTCCTGCCTTCCTAGAGCAGGAGGATCCGGAATTCAAAGTCAGGTTCAGCTACATAGTAAGTTCTAGGCCAGCCTGGGCTACATGACAGAACCAGTCTGGGCTGTGTGAAGGAGCCCATCTCAAAAAGTCAAACGAAAACAACAACAAAACAAACAAACGAGAAAACCCTTTTAGCTTTTAAGAGTAAAGGGGAGTTAATTTCAGAAATTACCACCGCTCCTAGGACCTACCCAATGGTCTGGAAAGGATTTACTTGGTCCTTCAGAAAGTGCTTTGATAGCAAGCTAAGCAGGAAACACACAGTTGCCCACATGCAGTGTATAGTCCCAGTTGTAAAATGTGAAGTTACCTTGGAACTTCAGAACAAAACAAACTCAGTACCTTTAAAAAGGAATGCTCAAGGCTGCACAGACAGAGCAAGGGGAAATCCTCCTTGGCACAGGGGTGGAGGAGTCATCACCTGACTAAATGCTGAGTGAAGAAAGTGTTGAGACGTAAAAAAAAAAAAAATAGTAAAAACACATCTCAAGGAAAATAACCTTCCCACTAAGGTCTGCCTTAGTCAGCACCTCCTTGCCGGTTGTCGGCTCTAGTCACTACTTTCAAAGATGCATGAGGAGTAAGAATCCGTCAACATTTGAAATGTGGGTTTTCAAAGAAAAGGTTAGAGAAATATGGAGATTATGGGCCGAGTCAGGTCAGCAGGATGGCTCTGTGGCTAAAGGTGCTTGCCACCAAGCCTGAAGGTCCGAGTTCAAATCCTGGCACTCTAAAGGTGAGAGACAAGAACTGAGCCCCCACAGATTGTCTCCCGCCCTTAATGTGTGCACTGTGGCATGTGTGCCCTCCCACACAAATAAAGAAATATAATAGAGAATTTAAATGGACTGACTTTATAATATCTGATATAAAAACAGTCAGAACCATTTATGGGCAAGGCAAACAAGAACAACACTGAGAACGCAGACCGCTTGACCCCGATTAGCCTTCTTGAAGGGGCCGAGGCTTTTACCTTGCTGTTGGCTCCTCAGTTAGTTTTACTAACCCAGGAGCGCTGAGTGGAAGGAAGCAAGTGGCTGGCTATGGCAGATGTTTTGGAGGATCCACAGAGCCCTCCAGGGTCCTCAGAATAGCCTCCTGGACGATGGCATTTCCCAGAGGTGACATGACAGAGCTGGACACTTTCCTGGGTTGGCCTTTGCACCGGCTGAGCTGTCAACACCCTTCTTTCAATTTAAGACTTGAGGTAGATTTTAGGAGCGGTAGGCAACTGCTTTGTGCACATGATAGTCTAATAAATGTGTCTGTCTGTAAACACTGGAAACGAGCAAAGGAGAAAAGAAAGGAGGGGGTAGAAGAGAGAGAGAGAAGGAAAACAGGCGGAGGCCGGCAGCTGTCTGGCCACGGCTGGGCATTTTCAGGTTTTCCCTCCGAAGCTTTTATCTAAGGCTCTTCTCCTTTTCTTTATAGGCGTCATTACAGCCCGCCTGTATTTAGTCTGTGCGGTGGTTATTTTGTCTGTGTCGCCCTTGTCGTAAGACAAGCACCACGAACTCGGAGACCAGACTTTTTAAGGTTTCATCTTGGCGTAGCATGAGTGACCGCTGCTAAGAGGACCCCCAAGCTCTGTGGCTGAATGATGAGCAGCAGAGGGGATGGATGGGGGGAGGAAGGGGCATAGGAAATGGAAGGAAGAAGGGAGGGTCCTTTCCTTTTCTGTTCTTTTCCCAATGTGATGTGAATGCACTAAAGTCAGGAAATGAAAGATGTCGAACAGGACTGGGGGGAAAAAGGACGGCTTTCCGAATTCAGTAGCTCTGGGAAGTGACTCTTGAGGGCTTCTCATTGAGTAAAGTTTGAGAGAGGGAGGGAGGGAGGGGGGAGGGAGAGAGGGAGGGAGAGAGGGAGAGAGAGAGATGCGGTTTGGGGTGCGGGTTTTGTGTATTGTGTCATGTTGTATGTTATTTGTGGTGTGGTATGTGTGTTATGTCATGGTGTGTGTGTGTGTATGTGTGTGTGTGTGGTGTATGTGTGTATGTGTGTGTGTATACATGTAGTGTCTGGCTCCTTTCATTGGGATAATGGAGCAGTTTTCCGGTCAATCAATAGCCCATGCCTTAGACTGCTCAACTCTTCTCAGTCCAAATAACTAAAAACATATCTTGACTTAGACTGGTTGGACCTGCTCTGTTAGATTTAAGGACACAGGATACCAGAGTTTAGGAAGCCCAACTCAAAATACTAACACATTAACAAAAGTAGAAAACCATAAAGAGGACAGCAGAAAATAAACAGCTCTCAAACCCAAATGATGCTCCCTTCCATAACAGTGAAAGGGCTCGGAAGGTGGATACTTGCCCAGTGCCACAGGCTTCCTCGGGGTGGGGGTGGGGGAGAATATTTCATTAGATTAGTAGCAAGCAGGACAGAGAGCTGAGTTGTACCACCTCTGTGCTCCCCTCATGCCAAGGGCACCCAGGCAGAGCGTGCGTGTATCCTGTCAGTGCTAAGTGCTGTCAGTGTTTATAGAAGCACAGACAGAAGCAGGAGCCCTGAATCTACAGGTTTAAAGGGAGACCATTGTATAGAGCAACAGAGTCTGTCTTTGGAACCCCTATCTCTGCTTCAGTCCTTTCTGAATTAGGAGGACCTGAGATTACAGTGCTTGACAAGTCCTCTCTGGAAAGTTCTCTGCCAAGAGCTCCTTAAGAAGCCAGTGTCCCTCTGCTAGTGTGCATCAGCCTTACGTCCTGGTTCTTGATGTCCTCAGGTCTGGCTTCCACCAAGTAATGAAAATAACAGAGCCTTTCATGTGGAGAGCAGCGTTTTAGAAAAATTCAAACTATTTGCTGTGGTTATCTCATTCCTTACTGATGATAACAGTGTGAGAAAAACACGGTGTCATTCCCACTGTCCTTGGATGCATGAGACTAAGACCCACAGGCAGGTCAAGTTGCCCAGTGGGTGAAGGGCAGAATGGAGAAGAGGGAGCCCAGCTGCCCCTCAGTGCAAGGCTATCTGTCACAGGCCTGTGCTGACCAAAATCCCCCAAAGCAGGGAGCCTCATGTGGTGAGCTTTAGCTTCCACGACTGCTAATTTGGCTCAGTGTTGGTAAATGAGTAATGATGTGCTCTAAGCTTCTGTGATGGGCAAGCTTCAGGCCTGCCAGATCACCCAGGCCCCCTGTAGATGGGCCTGAGCAAGCAACCTCCCCTCCCCTTCTTCCCTTTCGTGTGTGTGTGTGTGTGTGTGTGTGTGTGTGTGTGTGTGTGTGTATGTGGTAGTGGTTGTGTGTGTGTGTGTGTGTGCACATGCACTCGTGTGTTTAGGGGCACATATGTAGGGGCTCATGGCTCGTGTAGGCATGAATCCGTCAGCAGGCCAGAAGAAAGCATCCAGTGTCCCACTCTATCATTGTTTTACCCCCTTTGAGACAGGGTCTCACTGAACTTGGACTTAGGCTGGCAGTCAGCAGGCCCCAGGGATCCTCTTCTCCCCGCTCCTAACAGCACTGGGGTTGCAGGCATGAATGTGGCAACGCCTTCTTAGTGGGTGCTAAGGATCTGAACTCTGGTCCTCATGCTTGAACAGCAGGTGCTCATACCCACTGAGCCATTGCTTAAGCCCCAGCCCCAGCACTGGATTTTCCTAGCGACCTCATGAGAGGTAGTAGAGAAGCAGTTCTTTTTGAACATGGCAGATAATCAAGGACGATTTCCGAGACCTGAATGGTCTTAAGTTCTCAAGTCACCATGCGGGTTAGACAGGAGAGTCCCTGTGTGGTTGCCACATTGCCCTTCCAAGCCAATGCCTGGTATTTCTAGGACAGTTGCTTTCACGGCTGTATCTGTGCTGTGAGAGGGCACCAGATTCACCTTTCACAGTCTATAAATGGAACTGGGGCTAACGTCTTGACTTGGTTGGCCATGTGACCTGCTGGTTGGTTTTTCCTGTTTGGGGAGCCCTCGGCTTCACAATGAGCAGTCTGTACCCTCAGGTGGCCCTCTCTGCCAGAGCACCAGCTCCTGTGAGTTTGAAGAGGAAGACAAACCTGTATTTGGTAGAAAGGGCCTATTGTTCCCAGGCGGTACTGTGGCCAACCCCTTTGGACTCCTTTGGCCGCCTCTGAAGACGGAATTGAAGTCAGAATGCTAATCGCTGGCTTGCGTAGACATCAACAATCTAACCTCAGGGAGGGCAGACGAAAGTAAACACAGGGGCTGAAGTTCAGACTCTTGAAGAACGGCATTGGAAATGAGGCTAGGGAGGAAAACGATACTCGGAGAGAAGGAATTCTCAATCTCTTGTTTCTCAGATGGGCAGCCATAAAAATAATAAAGCCTGAACCAATTGTGGGACTGCATTCCTGTAATCTAAGTTACTCAGGGAGCTGAGAGCCGGGGTCACATGTTTGAGGTCACTCAGGGCAACTTAGTAAAACCCTGTCTCCAATACATACATACATACATACATACATACATACATACATACATACATACATACATACATACATGAAGGGCTAAAGGGCTGGGTATGTAATTTAATGGTAGAGTGGTTGCCTAGCATATGTGGCTCTGTGGGGGTGGGGAGCCCAGGCCTGGTGGCTATAATACCAGCAACCCAGGATGCTGGAGCCAGGAGGATTTAAATGTGAGGAAGAGCAAGTTCACGTGCAGTCTTTACGACTTAGAAATACCCTATCTCAAAGTGACAACTGAAAATGAAGGGGAGGAGAGGTTGGAATGTAGGTCAGTGACACTTGCCTAGCGGCGTCAGGTACTGGATCAGTCCCTAGTACCAAAATTAAGAGAGAGGGAGAGAGGGAGGGGGAAAGAAGGAAAGAAACGAACGTGATTCAGGCCTGGCACAGGTCTGTAATTTTAGCCACGCAGGATGCTGCTGAGGCAGGAGGGTTGCAAGTTGATGGTCTGCCTGTGCTGGAGGTAAAGACCAGCCTGGAGAATTTAATGAGACGGTGAGTCCTTGTCTGACAATTGAAGATGGAAGGAGGAAATCAGGGTCTGTAGTTTAGTGATGGGGCTGGGTGCATTGGATGTTCAATCCCCAGTACCGATGAGTAAATAAGGAACTCAGAACCGACAGTTTGAGGTATGGCTCTGTTCCCCATGAGCAGGGTCCATGTGGTGGGCAGCCCCACCCTTTCTAAGAACCCCCTGGCTCAGCACATGGCCTGTGGGAATCAGGGCTTCCTGAACTGTGAGATTTCTCTACCTCACCTGGACACAAATGATTGTTCCCCTTCTCGTTGTATATCTAATTTGCACGAGGCCTCCTCATGTTTCTGCTTGTCTCCTCTAGTTCTGAATGCTGATACCCAGAAGTCTGTCATTCTGAAGGTGTTTTTCACTGACATTAACCAAAAGGTTGGGGAAGTTTGGAAGTAACCAGTGTAGGCTTATCAGGACAACGTGGTGCTGTTTGCTTAGCTTAGTCTCCCATGAGTTTCCTTCTCGTTCCAAGTAAGTTTAGGACTTCTGTTCAATTGTTTCCTGAGGCTCCAAGTTATATATGTAGCAGGTGTCCAAGTGATGTATCCTAGAAAGAATCATGCAGAAAGCTCATGGGCCATGGAGTGGAATGGCTGGGCCCAGTCTTCTGTAATTGACTTGACACTTCCCCTCCAAGGGCTATTATTGACCTCTTTGAGCCGGAACCTCGCTATTAACTTTAAGGGTGTGTGTAAATGTGTGTGTATGTGTGTGTGTGTGTGTGTGTGTGTCTGTCTGTCTGTCTGTCTGTCTGTCTGTCCCTGAGTCCCCGTGTCTGTGTGTGTCTCTCAGTATGTATATCAAGATCAGAGGACAGCTTTCAAGTGTCTGTTCTTTCCTGCCATGGGTCCTAAGGATTTGAAGGGTCTTCAAGTTCATGCATGGGATGTTCTTACCTGCTTGCTGGCCCCTAATCTTGTCATTCCCAAGAAGTGTTTTTGGTTTTTTTGGAGTGTGTGTTTAAAATTAACTTTTTGATTAACGTACAAAGAAATGGGGTTCATTCTGCCATCTATATTATATTTTGTCATTTGTTTTCGAGAGAAGGTCTCAGCATGGCTAGCCATGAACTCACAACACAGAGATTGTCCACTTCTGCCACCTGAGTGCTGGGATTAAAGGGATGTGCCACCACACCCATTGGGCCTCAGACTTTATTCTTATCTCCCCCACTCCTGGGTATAATCCTTTCTAATCTCTGCCTTTTCTCCTACATGACTATGCATGTGTTCACCACAGAGTGGCTCATAAGCCACTTGACATCTATCTATTGTTTTCAGGCTGACTCCAAAATTCTTGAGTAGAGAAATTATTCCCACCAGCGTTCTGTTCTGTTCTTACCTCAGTTGGTAAGCAGACACAGACAACACTCTTTCCTGCCTTGTTTCAAACAGGAGACAATTCCCGCTGCTACCCTAGTGTCACAAAAGACACTAGCAGCTTGCATGCTTTTGGTCAGCATTGGGACAAGTCAAAGCAAGGAGTCCTGGGACAGATAGAAGTTCAGGATTGGAGAGTACTGTGCTCTTGGGGGCCTCCTGTTGTATTTCAGGCTATTGACCAGACTAGGTGAGAGGTTCTCTGGATGAGCAAAAATTAGCCTCAGGTCATAGCTGCAAGAGTCCTGCTGCTGTAACTTTTCCTAAGGAGACCTGGGGTCATGGTGCCCCATCCCTGGAAGATTATTACCATTGGCAGCTTGCAGTCTGGACGTCAGAGATGGCCCTGGCTTTCTCCTGTTGTGTGTGTATGTGTCCTCTTGTCTTAAGACTTGTAGTGCTAACACAGGGTCCTTTGTAGTACACCACTGAAGGAGATGGCTGTTGCTTTATTCTAGACATTTAAAAAAAAAATCACTTGTGATCCTTCCTGGCTTCTGGTCCAGTGAGTCAAATTTTAGAGCTGTTTGTGTCTTCCACGAGGCTGAGATCCAGCAGCAACACTTGAGCTTTTCCACTGGTTTATTTTCGTTATCCCTGCCCGCACCCACCATGTTTTCCAGCCATCAATGAGCATTTGTTAAGGGACTTATTCTCAGCCATCAACTGTGAGGGAATAAAGAGATGTGTGGGGAGCTGCAGCAGAATTGACTTAAAGTCCATGTGAGAAGACAGGGCTGGAGCCCGCAAAAAGTCACCCAGCATGGCCACCCCATAATAGAG